>NC_045961.1:98942107-99119249 GCF_010909765.2 Amblyraja radiata
TGATTGATTGATTGATTGATTGATTGATTGATTGATTGATTGATTGGTTGATTTGTTGATTTGTTGATTGATTGATTGATTGATTGATTGATATAGCATGGAAATGGGCCCACCGTGTCCATACCGACCAATCATCACCAATTCACACCAGTTGCACATTATCCCAATATCTCATGCATTCCCCAGACAATGGGCAAGGTGCAGCGACCAATTAACCTACAAACCCACACATCTTTGTGAGATAGAAGGAAACCGGAGCTCCCGGAGAAAATGCATGCTGTCAAAGGAAAATGAAAATTCCACAGGGACAATACCCCAGGTCTAGATCACGGATGGATAGGTAGCATCTCGGGTCAGGACCCGTCTGAAAAACGACCTGTCCAAAGAAGGGTTCCGGCTCAAAACATCACCTGTCCATGTTCTCCATGAATGCTGCCTAACCAGGCTAGTTACTCCAGCACTTTATGTCTTTTTTTTGTGTAAACCATCATCTGCAGTTCATTGTCACTACATTCTAAAAAATAAACATTGTTTACCTGAAAATGCCTCACCATTCTCTCAGGAAAGAAGGGGCATTTGCGGCTGAACAATAAGTACTCATTCTCTTCCACCAAATATTGTTCCACATATCCAAGTAAACTGTTAAAGTATGAGATACATTCCCAATATCTTGAGTGAGCCCCACAAACTTCCGTAACTTAGAAGCTACAATCCCTTGGCTGGGATGTGGGACTAGCCAAGTTCGGTCTTTCTTGGTCGGCCAAGAGGCAAGAGGCTGAATCAACTCTGGGCAGCACGGTGGTGCAGCGGTAGAGTTGCTGCCTTACAGCGCCAGAGCCCTGGGTTCGATCCTGACTATGGGTGCTGTCTGTATGGAGTTCGTACATTCTCCCCATGACCTGCATTTGCTTTCTCCGGGTGCTCCGGTTTCCATCCACACTACCAAGACGTACAGTTTTACAGGCTAATTGGCTTCTGTAAATTGTAAATCGCCCCTAGTGGTTTAGATAATGCTAGTGTACGCGGTGATCGCTAGTCGGCGCAAACTAGGTGGGCCGTGGGTCCTGTTTCCACGTTGTATCTCCAAAATCTAAAGTCTCCTCTTGTGCCTTATAAGCCAATGGTTCTACTAATTTGTGGCACAAAGGTAATAAGGTCATAAGTGATAGGAGCAGAATTGGGCTATTTGGCCAATCAAGTCTACTCCGCCATTCAATCATGGCTGATCTATCTCTCCCTCCTAACCCCATTCTCCTGCCTTCTCCCCATAACACCTGATACTCATACCAATCAAGAATCTATCTATCTGCCTTAAAAATATCCATTGACTTGGCCTCCACAGCCTTCTGTGGCAATGGATTCCATAGATTCACCACCATCTAAAGAAATTCCTCCTCATCTCCTTCCGAAAGGAAGGTCCTTTAATTCTGAGGCTATGACCTCTAGTGCTAAACTCTCCCACTAGTGGAAACATCCTCTCCACATCCACTCCATATCCAAACCACATCCAAGTCTATCCAAAGAATCAGTGAAATGTACCAATTGGGTTTTAGCAGGAAAAACAGCAAGAGTTGATATTGCACTTACACTTTCCCACTGGGCAGCATCAAAGTATTTCTCTGTATATATATATTTAACTTTAAACTTAGTCATTGTCTCTTCACTGAGGTTACTATCCCATGCGAATGTCAGTACTCCAAACTGCATGTCCACAATCCTGAAGTTTGTCGGTGGATTTAGATCAGCTATTTACAAAAGAATAAATGGCAATGGTTTGATGATAATAATAATAATAATAATAATAATAATAATAATAATAATAATAATAATAATAATAATAATAATAATAATTTAATAATAATAATAATAATAATAATAATAATAATAATAATAAAATAATAATAATAATAATAATAATAATAATAATAATAATAATAATAATAATAATCATCATCATCATCATAATAATCATAATAATAATCATAATAATAATTATAATAATAATAAAATAATAATAATAATAATAATAATAAATACTTTATTGATCGCCTCAGGGAAATTCAGATACAAATACACAGCCAACAACAAAAGTAACAGGAAAGGTTAACTCAACAACAGTCGGCATGGTGGCACAGTGGTAGAGGTGCTGCCTTGCAGCGCAAGAAACCCGGGTTCGATCCTGACTACGGGTGCTGTCTGTCTGGAGTTTGCACGTTCTCCCCGTGACAGCATGGGTCTATATACAAGTATCAGCAAGGCTTAAACAATTTAAGACTTTTTCCACTGGTGGGAGAGTCTAGGACCAGAGGTCATAGCCACTGAATTAAAAGGCACTCTTTTAGAAAGGAGGTGAGGAGGAACTTGTTTAGTTGGAGGGTAGTTAATCTATGGAACTGATTGCCACGGAGGGCTGTGGAGGCCAAGTCAGTGGATATTTTTAAGGCAGAGATGGACAAATTCTTGATTAGAACCAGGGTCAAGGGTTATGGGGAGAAGGCAGGACAATGGGAGTAGGAGGCTGAGATCAGCCATGATTGAATTACAGAGGAGACTCGATGGACCAAAAGGCCTAATTCACCTCCTCTAACTTGTGAAATGAGTTTGCATTGAGGTTTTGTACAGTGAACCTTACATCCTGGTAGGAAGAATACTACAAGCAAGAATGTGTGACCTGTTCTAGACGTCAGTGAAAGGATTAGTGGAGTTGCTAAATTATCCTTGAGAGCGGCCTCAGTTGAATGTTCTCAACCCAGTCTTATTTTAAGCCTCTTCGACATTTCATTCTGTGGTGACATCGTGCATTTCAACATTCATTCTCACACTTTTTGTTCACAGGCTAAACCCACAAAGCATATGTTTTCTTAATTTTATCATTTCCCTATCTTGACCTTACAGTAGATGTGGCACAATATCCATCTGTTTATCTACTTTAATCTGCAAAGTACATCTCATAGTTCCTGCTGTTCACACTAACATTACTTCTGTTTCCAGTAAAAAGTTAGCTTTGGCATGTTCCAGATAATCATTTTCAATGGTGGCATTTTTATAGGGTGTAGTTCCAGAAAATGCAGCCTTATTAGTCATGGCCGACATGAGAATTGAGGCCCCATCAGCTTGGCGATTGTTTCGCTGAAACAAAGAAACATAGAAAAATAGGCGCAGGAGTAGGCCATTCGGCCCTTCGAGCCTGCACCGCCATTCAATATGATCATGGCTGATCATCCAACTCAGTATCCTGTACCTGCCTTCTCTCCATACCCCATGATCCCTTTAGCCACAAGGGCCACATCTAACTCCCTCTTAAATGAATTGGCCTCAACTACCTTCTGTGGCAGAGAATTCCAGAGATTCACCACTCTCTGTGTGGATTTTCTTTTTTAAATCTCGGTCCTAAAATATTTCCCCCTTATCCTTAAACTGTGACCCCTTGTTCTGGACTTCCCCAACATCGGGAACAATCTTCCTGCACCTAGCCTGTCCAACCCCTTAAGAATTTTGTAAGTTTCTATAAGATCCCCCCTCAATCTTCTAAATTCTAGCAGAGTTTCTAGCGAGTACAAGCTGACCACCTCCGCTCAGTCGCATTAATCAAGCTGATCTCCCGGTGGCCCAGCACTTCAACTCCCCCTCCCATTCCCAATCTGATCTTTCTGCCCTGGACCTCTTCCATTGTCATGGTGAGGCCCAGCGCAAATTGGAGGAACAGCACCTCATATTTCGCTTGGGTAGTTTACATCCCGGCGGTATGAACATTGACTTCTCTAACTTCAGGTAGCCCCTGCTTTCTCTCTCCATCCCCTCCCCCTTCCCAGTTCGCCCACTCATCCTCCATTCTCCGCCTACATTCTTTCTTTGTCCCTCCCCCTCCCCTGACATCAGGCTGAAGAAGGGTCTTGACCCGAAACGTCGCCAATTCCTTCTTTTCATAGATGCTGCCTCACCCGCTGAGTTACTACAGCATTTTGTGTCTACCCCCATCAGCTTAGATTAGTTTAGTTTAGTTTAGTTTAGAGATATAGCGTGGAAACAGGCCATTCGGCCCACCGAGTCCGCGCTGACCAGTGATCACTGCACACAAATGCTAGGGACAATTTACAATTAAACTGAGCCAATTAACCTCCAAACCTGTACTTCTTTGGAGTGTGAAAGGAAACCGGAGATCCCGGAGAAAACCCACGCAGGTCACAGGGAGAACGTAGTAACTCCACACAGACAGCACCCGTAGTCAGGATCGAACTCTACCACTGTGTCACTGTGTTGCCTAAATGATCTACCTGTCATGTGAATAGATTGTTCACGTTCATTTGAGAGTTGGCGGCATGATAGCGCAGCGGTAGATTTGCTGCCTTACAGCGCCAGAGAACCGGGTTCGAACATGACTTCAGGTTCTGTCTTTATAGAAACATAGAAACATACAAAGATAGAAAGTAGGTGCAGGAGTAAGCCATTCGGTCCTTCGAGCAAGCACCACCATTCAATATGATCATGGCTGATCATCCAGAGTCAGTATCCTGTTTTTATCCTGCTTTTTCACCATATCCCTTGATTCCATTAACCCTAAGAGAAATTTCTAACTCTCTTTTGAATACATCCAGTGAATTGGCCTCCACTGCCTTCTGTGGCATAGAATTCCACAAATTCGCAACTCTCTGTGTGAAAAAGTTTTTCCTCATCAGTTCTAAATTGCCTACCCCTTATTCTTAAACTGTGGCCCCTGGTTCTGGACTCCCCTAACATCAGGAACATGTTTCCTGCCTCTAGCATGTCCAATGCCTTAATAATTTTATAGGTTTCTTTCGGATTCGCTCTCATCCTTCTAAATTCCAGTGAATACAAGCCCAGTTGACCCATTATTTCGTCATATGTCAGTCCCGCCATCCCGGGAATTAACCTGGTGAACCAACACTGCACTCCCTCAATAACAAGAATGTCCTTCCTCAAATTAGGAGACCAAGACTGCAGACAACACTCCAGGTGCAGTTTCACCAGGGCCCTGTACAACTACAGTAGGACCTCCTTGCTCCTATACTCAAATCCTCTCGCTATGAAGGCCACCATGCCAACATGCCATTTGGTTTTTTTTACTGCCTGCTGAACCTGCATGCTTACTTATGGAGTTTGTACGTTCTCCCTGTGTTAATATGGGTTCACTCCGGGTGCTCCGGTTTCCTTCCTCATTCCAAAGACGTATAGGTTTGTTGGTTAATCGGCTTCTGGGAATTTGGAGTTGTCCCTAGTGTGGTATAGTGCTAAGGCACGGGGTGATCACTTGATCATGTGGACTCTGTGGTTCCACACTGTATCTCTAAAGTATAAAGTCTAAAAGTGCTTCTTCTGTTATCTTGGACAATAGTGTACCTTTGATCAATGTCATCAGAAATAGGTCACGTTGTTCGGCATGGTTGAACACAAATTGCCGATGTCCGCAAGAAATTGTGGAGAAACATATAAACATAGAAAATAGGTGCAGGAGTAGGCCATTCGGCCCCTCGAGCCTGCACCGCCATTCAATATGATCATGGCTGATCATCCAACTCAGTATCCTGTACCTGCCTTCTCTCCATACCCCCTGATCCCTTTAGCCACAAAGCCCACATCTAACTCCCTCTTAAATATAGCCAATAAACTGGCCTCAACTACCTTCTGTGGCAGAGAATTCCAGAGATTCACCACTCTCTGTGTGAAAAAAAAAAATCTCATCTCTGTCCTAAATGACTTCCCCCTTATCGTTAAACTGTGACCCCTTGTTCTGGACTTCCCCCCAACATCGGGAACAATCTTCCTGCATCTAGCCTGTCCAACCCCTAAAGAATTTTGTAAGTTTCTATAAGATCCCCCCTCAATCTTCTAAATTCTAGTGATTACAAGCCGAGTCTATCCAGTCTTTCTTCATATGAAAGTCCTGACATCCCAGGAATCAGTCTGGTGAACCTTCTCTGTTCTCCCTCTATGGCAAGAATGTCTTTCCTCAGATTAGGAGATCAAAACTCTACGCAATGCTCCAGGTGTGGTCTCACCAAGACCCTGTACAACTGCAGTAGAACCTCCCTGCTCCTATACTCAAATCGTTTTGCTATAAATGCTAACATACCATTCGCTTTCTTCACTGCCTGCTGCACCTGCATGTCATGGTACACCAGTTGTGGATGTACGCCATTCTACGCACAAACAACCTCCTGCTACCCCACTACCCGTCCCACTCCCCTGTCCCGTTAATTCCATCTACACGGCACGGTGGCGCAGCGGTAGATTGGCTGGCCTTCCAGAGCTTACTGCACCAGATTTCGGGGTTCAATCCCGTCCACGGGTGCTGTCTGTGCGGAGTTTGCACTTTCTCCCCATGACCGTGTGGGTTTTCTCCGCGATCTTCCCACACTCCAAAGGAAGGACAGGTTTGTAGGTTAATTGGCTTGGTATAAATGTAAATTGTCCCTAGCGTGTGTAGGTGTCTAGTGTTATGCCCCTCGTCCCACTTAGGAAACCTGAACGGAAACCTCTGGAGACTTTGCGCCCCACCCAAGGGTTCCGTGCAGTTCCCGGAGGTTCCCGGAGGTTTTTGTCAGTCTCCCTACCTGCTTCCACTACCTGCAACCTCCGGCAACCACCTACAACCTCCGGGAACCGCACGGAAACCTTGGGTGGGGCGCAAAGTCTCCAGAGGTTTCCGTTCAGGTTTCCTAAGTGGGACAGGGGCATAAGTGAGCGAGGATCGCTGGTCGGTGCGGACTGAAAGGCCTGTTTCCATACTGTATCTCTAAACTAAACCAAACCATGTTGACTTGGGGAAGCAGCCTAAATAATCAAGGACCACATCTCCCCTCTCCTGTTGGGCTGAAGGCACGTACCACCCGATTCACGAACAGTTTCTTGCCCCTTGTTATCAGACCACTTGTTGCAGGGGAAGGAATAGTGCGTGTTTCCTCTTCATATCGTGTCCACACACAAGATTAGAAGCTGTTCAGCCAGAGCTGGACACACCTCTCAGCATCTGCACACAATGGTGTCTGTCTTGTCACTTCCTCTGCTTCATGTGCGTGGTGGTGGTGGAAAGCTTGGTGGAAGCAGGGCCGTGACGTGAACGCCCTTTCCTTGACCCCATAACGCAGGCAAGTAAACAGGGATGTGGATTGTGCTAGTGTAGTGACAGGGAACTGCAGACAAATCCTAAACGTAGAGATAAGGGAAGCAGAGGTGGCGACACACAGGAATTTCTTTGATTATGCTATAGTGTGCACCAATCCTTGTAACAGAAAAGTGGATCTACTTTTTGGTCAACTAAGTTAAACTTGTGGATAATCATTTTAGTCTGTAATCCACACATTGTTTCCTAATTAAGTCTTTCTGTAATCGGTGCTTTCACGCTATCTATTCCCCTCATCATTTTTTTATGTATCTCAATAAGATCACTCTCAGCCTCCTGCACTCCAAAGACAGAACCTGCCCAACCTGGCTTGACAGTTCAGGCCCTCGACTCCGACCGACATTCATATAAATCTTCTCAAGAACCAGGTGAGATTTTGGGTAGACAAAAGTGCTGGAGAAACTCAGCGGGTGCAGCAGCATCTATGGAGCGAAGGGAATGGGCAACGTTTCGGGCCGAAACCCGTCTACAGACTATTGTTGGGTGGGGGTGGCGGGCGGAGATTTGGGGTCAGGACCCTCATTCAGACTGATGGAATGGGGGGGTGGGGGGGTGGGGGGGGGTGGGGGAGATAGGTGGTAGAAATAGATGGTGGGAAGGGATGGGGCAGGAGCCAGCAAGTGAAACGTGGATCCAGTGAAGGAGGGGATGTTTGGCAGATGAATCAGGTTCGGGATAGTAGAATGGGGATGTGTCTCATTTAGTTTCCCACCTGGGCTGAAAGGACTCTTTCCATTTTAACCTTTCGGTTGGATTTGACCGTCCAAAACCTACGCTGTTCATCATAACTTATCAGCTGTTTCAACATATAAAGGGTTGCAAATTGTTCTCCACCCTCAGTTTGGCCCAACCACCCTTCCTTATCAATTAGTGGCAGATATAATAACGTACATCAACACTTTTAATATATGTCCAAATTCTACTTACTCTGTGGCAAGTAAATATTTAAAAAATAGAACTGTGTATTAAGGAATTATCTTATTGAGGTGTACAAAAATCATGAGAGGAATAGATCGGGTAGACGCACAGATTCTCTTGTCAAGAGTAGGGGAGTTGACAATAGACAATAGACAATAGACAATAGGTGCAGGAGTAGGCCATTCGGCCCTTCGAGCCAGCACCGCCATTCAATGTGATCATGGCTGATCATCATTAACCCGTTCCCGCCTTCACCCTATATCCCCCTGACTCCGCTATCTTTAAGAACCCTATCCAGCTCTCTCTTGAAAGTATCCAGAGAACCGGCCTCCACCGCCTTCTGAGGCAGAGAATTCCACAGACTCACAAATCTCTGTGAGAAAAAGTGTTTCCTCGTCTCCATTCTAAATGGCTTACCCCTTATTCTTAAACTGTGGCCCCTGGTTCTGGACCCCCCCCCCCACCCCCCCAACATTGGGAACATGTATCCTTCCTCTAGCATGTCCAAACCCTTAACAATCTTATATATTTCAATAAGGTGCCCTCTCATCCTTCTAAACTCCAGAGTGTACAAGCCCAGCCGCTCCATTCTCTCAGCATATGACAGTCCCGCCATCCTGGGAATTAACCCTGTAAACCTACGCTGCACTCCCTCAATCGCAAGAATTGAGAACCAGAGGACTTAGGTTTCAGGTGAGGTGTGATCAATTTAATAGAACCTGAGGGGTATTTTTTATTCACAAAGGGTGGTGGATGTATGTAAGTTGCCAGAGGAGGTATTTGAGGCTGGTACTATCGCAGTGTTTAAGAAATATTTAGACAGGTACATGGATAGGACAGGTCTAGAGGGATATGGGCCAAAGCAAGCAGGTGGGACTAGTGCAGATGAGACCTGTTGGCCGGTGTGGACAAGTTGGGCCAAAGGGCCTATTTCCATGCGGGTAAGTCTCTATGAACCTATGACTATGTATGTACAAACGAGATTAAACAAATGGTGAAACTTGGCTCGAACAAGACAGGCAAACAAACCTTGTATTAAATAAACGATCAATACTTACTAAGATTGTCTGTGTGATCCGGACTATTATAACTTGAACCATTTGATAATGCAAAGAAGATCGCAAGATAAGCAATTAGAAGGATCATGATGGAGATCGTGCAATACTGTCAGTTCAGAAATGATAATTTGGGTAATGAAAAGCTCTGAAAATAAAATAAAATAAATCCATGTTATTAAATTTAAAACACAGTTTCAAACGGATTGTTGTTAAACTGGCTCTCAATTAGTAAGTAGGTCATACTGAATTCTCACGTGAAAGATGGCATTGTCGGCAGTCTAACAGTTCTGCACATGGACTTGCAGGCAAGCCTCTTTAACGGTGATATCATACTTGCCTCCACCACCATCCCTGACAGTGTGTTCCAGTGTGCCCTGCACCTCCTTTCAACTTTGCTCACTCACTTTAAACTTATGGCCTTTTGCGTTTGAATATGAGCAGCATGTGTCGTTTTCTGCAATCCAGTTTTACAGACCAAGTGATTATTACAAAATAAAATCACCGAATATCTGCAGCATGAAAGGAAGGTCTTTTTGGCCCATTGACGTCATATTGACTCTACAGTCAAAAAGGAACGACAGAGGATGTACTTCCTGCAGCACAATCTCTGGGGTGGAAGATTGCAACCTTCATGTGGTCCGCCCTGTTTCGACTAATGCAATTAACTCGACGTGCACAAACGGAAGATCAAATAGAACAAGTTGTCCAACAACTTTAGGCTGTGCACGCCACACGAAAGAAGAAGAAGAAGAAGGAGCACAATCTCTGACCCCTCTCACCCTGGGTGCAAACTCTTTGAATCACTTAAAGAGGGTTTCAGACAAGCACATGGATATGCAGGGTCTATGATGGGGGAGGGGGTATACTGACCAAGCATAAACTGATGAGATTAATTTACCTGGCATCATGTTTGGTACTTATATGCCCGTTCCTGCGCTGTACTTTTCATAAGGTCATAAGTTGTAGGAGCATAATTAGGCTATTCGGCCCTTCAAGTCTACTCAACCATTCGATCATTGTCGATTTGTCTTTCCCTCCTAACCCCATTCTCCTGCCTTCTCCCCATAACCCCTGCCTTCTCCCCATAACCCCTGCCTTCTCCCCATAACCCCTGACACCCGTACTAATCAAGAATCTGTCGATCCACATCTTAAAAATATCTATTGACGGCCTCCACAGCCTTCTGTGGCAATGATTTGAAATACCTCAGAAGAGGTAAACGCCTCCGTTGCCATGCTGTGAGGTTGAGAAGGAGTTTATTCCCTGAGGCCATTAGGACTGTAAACTCCTATCTCACCAGGGACTAACTTTTACTGTACCACTCTACCGTTTTTTTTTTTTAATTGCTAGTTTTTTTTCCCTTTTTCCTTCCGCCCACAATATTTAATATGTAAAAGAATATGTGATTCTGTTCCATTCCGTTTGTAGTTTGTTTGGTTGTTTGTTTGTTTGTCTTTTTGCACAAAGTCCGCGAGCATTTCCCCTTTTCATTTCACTGCACATCTCGTATGTGTATGTGACGAATAAACTTGACTTGACTTGAGATTCACCACCCTTTTCTATGTTCTGCGTTCCATATCATTTTTGCTTATCGTCACGTGTACTGAGGTACAGTGAAAAGCTTTTGTTCCGTGCTAACCAGTCAACAGAAATACAATCGATCCATTTACAGTGTCCCGTCAACAGGGGCTCGAAGCCCATGACCGAGGAAGAACTAAGGGAAGGACTTGAACTTTATTTCCCCTTCCATCACAGTGAGGAATGTGTAGGAGTCACTGTGGTGGATGTTCATGTTAAAATGTGTTTTTTTGAGTGTTCTGTTACTTTTAATTGTATGACTGATCTGGCCAATGAAATTCTTTGTATGTTGCAAAACATACTTGGCGGATAAAGTGTGATTCTGATTCTGATTCTGTATAGATACATTGATAAGGGAATAACGTTTAGTGCAAGGCAAAGCCAGCAAAGTCCAATCATTGATATAGTCTGAGGGCCATCAAAGAGGTAGATAGTACTCCGGCACTGCTCTCTGGTTGTGGTAGAGATACCATCAATATCAGATTAAAATCAAAATATATCATCAATATGCAGAGGTGAAAGTAACTTACATTTCTTACTGGCTTGGTTATATCACTAACTTTGCAGATAGCACTCTAATGATTGTATCTGCTACTTTCTTACTAATACCCCACCCTATCTTGTAGCAGTAAACTTTCATCCCTGTCGATAAATAAGGCCAAAAGGAATTCTGAAAATGTTAGTCCCATTGAAGTCACAATGCATAAAAGAATCTTTCTCCAAGGATTCGCAGCATACACAGTACTTTTCCTTTGGGAGATCTGTATGGGGTCAAATCAGCGATATTACCGAATGTTACACTGAAATTTTAAATCAAGTATTATGATGAAGCTTTAGCACCCTTCATAGATTTGGAACTTTGGATAGGGTAGGTTTGGAGGGATATGGACTAAACACAAGCAGGTGGGACTAGTGTAGCTGGGGCATGTTGGCCCGTGTGGGCAAGATGGGCCAAAGGGCCTGTTTCAACAGTATCGTTCTATGACTATGACTCTATGACTATATGACCCAATCTTAGTCATAGAGTCACACAGTGTGGAAACAGGCCAAACTTACCCATGATGATCAATAAGCCCCATCTACACTGGTCCCACCTGCCTGCGTTTGGCCCATATCCTTAAGCGGCGTACAAGAGTTAACCAGAGCTTAACATCGTGGGAACCTCGTGCGATAACAGTACGGCATTCGTGGACCACCGTGGACCACCGTAGCGCTAACGGCAGGTAATCGTGTATCTTGGTCACTCGGGAGAAAATTCAAGAAAGTTTGAATTTCTCCAAGAGTGACTTGTACACTTGTGGTTGAGCATTGCAACATTATATGAACGTAGTGGCCAGTGCGATATCCGTAATAACTCTTGCGGGTACCGTGGGAACTCCTGCGAACGGTGAACCCGGAAGCTGGACAGAGGGGACAGAAGGTGAGTAAAAATTGTCTTCTGTGGGATTGAATTTAAAAAATAAATAAAAATAAAGATTTGCATCCGCATATGGACATCAACTTATTCATGAGTTATGTTAATGAGATTAAAGAAAATAACTATAATCTTTAGAAGGGACTTTAAAAGGGACTTTACTGAAAGGTTACGCATTTTTATGGTCCGTGAGAAATTTTTCACATGTACTTCTTTGAGAGATACAGCTCGGAGTCCTCGCCGACTAGCGATCGATGCCTTTCCGAAGCAGGGTCTGGAACGCTACCAATCAATGTTCTCCAGAGACCCGTGTAAGGAGTGAACTGCACATGCTGGTTTAAACCGAAGACAGACACAAAACGCTGGAGTAAATCAGCGAGTCAAGCAGCATCTCTGGAGAAAAATAGCTGATGTTTCGGGACGAGACACATCTTTAGACTCAATTCCGATTAGGATGTCTGAAGAAGGGTTCCGATTCGAATCGCCACCTATTCTTTTTTTCCAGAGATATCGAGACCCTTCTGATATGCTGCCTGTGGTCGTAACCTTTCAGTAAAGTCCCTTTTAAAGTCCCTTTTAAAGATTATAGTCGAGGGAGAGGAGGGGGAGACAGATGGGGGTGTCTTCATTTACTGGCAGCGGGTGTCTGTCACTGAAACAGGCAGGTGAGATTTCACATCCACCTTGTGTGTGCCTCTCTCTCTCTCTCCCTCCCTCTTACACAGGCTGAGAGACTCTGCCTCTGTGAGTGTACGTCTCTTTCTCCCCCTCTCCCACACACAGTAAGACCGAGGTACTGTGCTCAGTCCATCTGTGTCTCCCACATACACAGTAAAACATGTCTCCAAATGAGCCAATTCAACCAAGGGAGGATATTTATAGTGTGTGAAAAAAAAAGTTACATCATTTGTGTCACGTGTAGTTCACGATGTTCATTCAAGATTTAACGCGAAAGCTCGGGAGACGGACAAGTCACTCGCACAAATAACAGAAATGCCGAGTACCATGGGAACTCTTTATCTACCCCCGTTATATCGTGCGAGACTCGTGCTGGACCACGACCACTTCACTCTGGTGACATCTTGCGTCAACTCGCCCCGTGAAAAAGCCCCATTACAAACCATGTCTCTATCTAATTGTTTCTTAAACTTTGTGATTGTACCTGCCTCAACTACCTCCTCCAACAGCTTGTTCCATACACCTATCACCCATCAAGATGCATAGGCAGATGGAATTAGTTTATACTGGCATCATAGTCAGTACAGATATGGTGGGCCAGAGGGACTGTGCTGTACAGTTCAATGTTCTGGAAATGGATCAAATAATAGGTGACAAGTGTTGGGTCTTCCATGGATGTACAATCCATACCTTTCAGCGGTGGGCCAGGACTCATCCTGAAAGGGTTTCTGCTATCTTCATCATGGTGGTATCAATATGGAAGTCTTCAATGAAGTGAGGAGTGCCCTCAGTGTATACAGCGATATATAGATCAGAGCCAATGTGCAGAGAGGAACTGCAGATGCTGGTTTTAACCGATAATAGACACAAAATGCCGGAGTAACTCAGCGGGGCAGGAAGCACCTCTGGAGAGAAGGCATGGGTAATGTTTTGGTTCGAGATCCTAGTTCAGACTGAAACTACAGACAGCCACAGCAAAACATAGAAACATTTAAAAAAATGGGTGCAGGAGTAGGCCATTCGGCCCTTCGAGCCAGCACCATCCATCAATATGATCATGGCTGATCATCTAAAATCAGTACCCCATTCCTGCTTTTTACCCATATCCCTTGATTTCTTTAGCCCTAAGAGCTAAATCTACCTCTCTTGAAAACATCCAATGAATTGGCCTCCACTGCCTGTGGCAGAGAATTCCACAGATCACAACTTTCTGAGTGAAAAAGTTTTTCCTCATCTCAGTCCTAAATGGCCGACCCCTTATTCTTAAACTGTGACCCCTGGTTCCGGAATCCCCCAACATCGGGAACATTTTTCCTGCATCTGGCCTGTCCAATCCTTTAAGAATGTTATATGAGGTATTTTGGGGGAGGGAAGGAGAGAGAAGCAATGCAGCAGGTATTTGAAGTTAGAGAAATCAATTTCTATACTATTGGGCTGTAAGCTGCCCAAGCAAAATATGAGATGCTGTTCCTCCAATTTGCGATTAGCCTCACTCTGCCAATGGAGGAGGCCTAGGACTGAAAGGTCAGTGTGCGAATGGGAAGGGGAATTAAAGTGTTTGGCAACCGGAAGATCAGGTAGTTCCAGGGGCACTAAGTTTAGTTTAGTTTAGAGATACAGCGCAGAAACAGGCCCTTCGGCCCACAGAGTCCGCGCTGCCCAGCGATCCCCGCACGTTAACACACTAGGGACAATTTACACTTATACCAAATATACAAACCCAAGCCAATTAACCTGCAAACCTGTATGTCTTTGGAATGTGGGCGGAAACTGAAGATTTGGGAGAAAACCTACGCAGGTCCTCACGGGAAGAAGTACAAACTCCTTACTGATAACACCCATAGTCTGGATCGAACACAGGTCCCTGGCGCTATAGCAACTCTACCGCTGCGCCACTGTCCTGTCCCACTTGCATGCGATTGCGTGCGTTTGGCGCTACCAACCGGGAGCGGAGGTCGCGCTAAGTTTGCGCTATGTTTGCGCTAAACTTCGCGCTAAGCTCGCGCGTGACGTCATTTACGGCATGCTTACAAATCAGCTGGGCAGGAGGCGGGCCAACTGAATTTGGGCGTCGCACGGGGTCAGGCGGTGACGTCATCACATAACGCCATGCGCTCGCGACGTCATCAAGACACTGTGTACGCCGTCAAGACGCTACGTACGACGTCAAGATGCTGCATACGATCGCAATGTGCAGGCGTGCGTACGCGAGCTGACAGGCCGTTGGCGCGCAATGATCTTGGCCACTGCAAGAATTTCGGAGCCCCGCACGATGTCGGGACCAGCCCTGCACAACTCCGCGCTTCTAAGTGGGACCGGCCCCGCGCGGCCATACGGTGCCCGTACGCCTCAAGCGATCAAAAGGTCGCGTAATTTGCGAGCCAAGGTTGCGTAAGTGGGACAGGACCTTAAGAGTCCACACCTTGAAGAACAGACACAGTAGATGAGGCTGGAGGAGGTGCAAGTGAACATCTGCCTAACCTGAAAGGCAGAATGTACTGTGTACGAATGAACTGCAGATGTTGGTTTAAATTGAAGTTAGGCACAAAAGGCTGGAGTAACTCAGCAAAATATGAGATGCTGTTCCTCCAATTTGTGTTTAGCCTCACTCTGACAATGGAGGAGACCGAGGGCAGAAAGGTCTGTGTAGGAATGGGAAGGAGAACTAAAGTGTCCAGCAACTGGGAGATCAGGTAGGTTCACGCGGGCTGAGTGAAGGTGTTCCGTGAAACGATCGCTCAGTCTGCGTTTGGTCTCGCCGATGTATAAGAGTCCGCATCTTGAAACTCTCTTCCATTGTCAGAGTGAGGCTAAACGCAAATTGAAGGAACAGCATCTCATATTTCACTTGGGCAGCTTACAGCCCAGTGGTATGAATATTAATTTCTATCACCCCATCTAAGTCACACTAGCTTCTCATTTTCACCCAACAAACAGCTAACAATGGCTTGTTTCCTTTGCCATCGTTACTTTTTGCATATCTTTCGTTCATTGTTCTTTATCTCTCCACATCATCGTCTATATCTCGCATTTCCCTTATCCCTAACCAGTCCAAAGAAGGGTCTCGACCCGAAACGTCTCCCATTCCTTCTCTCCAGAGATGCTGCCTGACCCGCTGAGTTAATCCAGTTGTTCCCGATGTTGGGGAAGTCCAGGACAAGGGGGTCACAGTTTAAGGATAAAGGGGAAATCCTTTAGGACCGAGATGAGAAAAACATTTTTCACACAGAGAGTGGTGAATTATTTTCGGCGGTGGCGCGACTCACTGTTGCAGCAGCCCCTACAGCCTGTCTGTCTTTTTATTTTATTTTTGTCTAGTTAAATGTAGCTGTTTGTTTTTTAATAGTGTTTTTAACTGTGTATATGTGGGGGGCGGGGGGGGGGGGGAAAGGGGGAAACTTTTTAAAATCTCTTCCCTGTACGTGAGACCCGACCTTTTCCGTCGGGTCTCCGTTGTCGTTGGGGCCTAGCACCGTGGGGCGGCCTCCAGCCTGAACGACCTGGGGGGCTCCAGTCACGGAGCCTGCGGAGCTGCGGACTTACCATCGTGGGGCTGGCCGGCATCGGAGCGTGGGGAGCGGTGGTGACTCGCTGCTGCGGCCCGACCACGTAGCTCGGAGGCTCCAGCTGCAGCCGCAGGTCCGGTGGACTGGGACATAGGGAGCTCACGGGTCCGGGTGGAGAGACCGCTTTCCGGAGCTGCCGCAACGTGACTTCTCTAGCCCGTGTCGCGGGCTTGGAACGACCCAGAGCGGGGCCGTTCATCGCCCGGCGCAACTTCATGGCCGCGGGACATTCCAGCGCCCGCCGGGGGCTCCAACTTTGTGGCATTTAGACCAGGAGCGGGGCCGTAAATCGCCCGGCACGGCCTAAAATGGCCGTGGGACTTATCATCGCCTGCCTGGGGCTTGGACATCGGGAGAGAAATGGAGAACAGGGGAGAGAAAAGACTTTGCCTTCCATCACAGTGGGTCCACTGTGATGGATGTTTCTGTAAATGGAATTGTGTGCATGTCTGTAGGATATTGTCTTTGTTTGTATGGCTGTGGAAATGGAGTTTCGTTTGAGCCTCACTGAGGTTCAAATGACATGTAATAAATATTGAATATTGAATTGAATTGAATCTGTGGAATTCTCTGCCACAGAAGGCAGTTGAGGCCAGTTAATTGGCTATATTTAAGAGGGAGTTAGATGTGGCCCTTGTGGCTAAAGGGATCAGGGGGTATGGAGAGAAGGCAGGGATGGGATACTGAGTTGGAGGGCTCGAAGGGCCGAATGGGCTACTCCTGCACCTATTTTCTATGTTTCTATGTTTGTGTCTATCTTAGGCGGAATGCACTCGTCTCAGGACTGAGATGATTGTCTAAAACGTGCTCAGCTGATGTGACGGGGAAGGGGGAGGGGGAATGCGGTGAGTTGTATGGTTAACATAGGAAGTACCATGAGCATGAACATGATGGGAAATCACAATGGTTTCTTGTTTATTGACACCGTTTGTGTGGTGACTCTGGCACGCAAGGGACGGAAAAGAAAATACAAGTTGCAGCAGACGTCTTCTTATCATTCTCCTGATCTTTACGAGCGGCTGATGTGGTAATGGTGCCTCAATTCTCGGTATTAGCTTTTGTGGGTCTAACAGCGTGATATTGAAGAGAGGGTTTTGAACAAATAAAAAGCAAGGAATTCATGCCAAACATTTATAATTTCACGGGAACAGTGACGAATAAACCGCAAAGACTTCCATGCGCTGTTTTTTTAGTTTAGCTTAGCTTAGTTCAGTGATTCAGCACGAAACTGGCTCTTTGGCCCATCCAGCTGAAGAGAGGTCAGAGAAGATGTACAAGGATATTGCCAGGACTAGAGGGTCTGAGCTCTAGGGAGAGGTTGAGTAGGCTGGGACTCTATTCCCTGGAGCGCAGGAGGATGAGCGGTGATCTTATGGTTTTATATAAAATTATGAGAGGAAAAGACAGAGTCTCTTGCCCAGAGTAGGTGAATCAAAGGCCAGAGGACATAGGTTTAAGGTGACGGGGAAAAGATTTAATAAGAATAATAAGAATCTGAGAGGTAGCTTTCTCACACAAAGAGTGGTGTGTATATGGAACAAGCTGCCAGTGGAGGTAGTTGAGGCTGGGACTATCCCAATGTTTAAGACACAGTTAGACAAGTACATGGATAGGACAGGTTTTGAGGGATATGGACCAAACGCGGGCAGGTGGTAGCTGGGACATGTTGGCCAGTGTGGACAAGTTGGGCTGAAGGACCTGTTTCCATGCTATATCACTCTTATGACTATGAGTCCGTGCCGACCAGCGATCCTCACACACCTGTGGAATTCTCTGCCACAAATGGTAGTTGAGGCCAGTTCATTGGCTATATTTAAGAGTTACTGTAGATGTGGCCCTTGTGGTTAAAGGGATCAGGGGGTATGGAGAGAAGGCAGGTACAGGATACTGAGTTGGATGATCAGCCATGATCATATTGAATGGCGGTGCAGGCTAGAAGGGCCGAATGGCCTACTCCTGCACCTATTTTCTATGTTTCTATGTTGATGTGTTACCACCACTCTCCTACACACACTAGGGACAATTTACATTTATAACCCAAGCCAATTAACCTACAAACCTCTACTTCTTTGGAGGGAGGACCCGGAAAAAAACGCACACAGGTCACGGGGAGAAAGTGCAAACTTCACTCAGACAGCACCCGTGGTCAGGTTCGAACCAGGGTTTCTGGGGCAGTAAGGTAACAGCTCTACCGCTACACCACTAGTGCTGCCTCCAGATCTAATCTTTCCCAGGGCACCACCTTTAAGCACCCACTCACCAATGTTGTCCGAGTCAGAAATATTCTTTGTGTGACTTGAACCCATGAACTAATTCCAAGAAAAGTCTCCAACTCACTGAGTCATGGCCAACTTCCCTTTATAGAATGATGGAATCATAGAATGATACAGTGGAAACAGGCCCTTCGCCCCAACTTGCCCACACCGGCTACACTAGTCCCACCTGCCAGCATTTGGTCCATATCCCTCCAAACCTGTCCTATCCATGTGACTGTCTAACTGTTTCTTAAATGTTGGGATAGTCCCTGCTTCAACATTTAAAACACATTTGGACAGGCACATGGATAGGATACCTGGGTGACCAAGTGAAGTTTGAACCAACTATTGAAGAGGCTGAGAGAATGGAGCAGCTGGGCTTGTACACTCTGGAGCTTAGAAGGATGAGAGGGCATCCTATTGCAACATGTAAGATTATTAAGGGTTTGGACACGCTAGAGGCTGGAAACATGTTCCCGATGTTGGGGAAGTCCAGAACCAGGGTCGATTGTTTAAGAATAAGTTGTAAGCCATTTAGAACAGAGATGAGGAGACACTTTTTCACACAGAGAGTTGTGAGTCTGTGGAATTCAAAGGGCGGTGGAGGCCGGTTCTCTGGATACTTTCAAGGGAGAGCTAGACAGGGCTCTTAAAGATAGCGGAGTCAGGGGATATGGCGAGAAGGCAGGAACAGGGTACTGATTGGGGATGAACAGCCATGATCATATTGAAAGGCCGAATGGCCTACTCCTGTATCTATTGTCTATTATCTTCCTCAAGAATAGAATCATTGAAATGTTTGTGCGTGTGGTACACATGCAGGAAGTAAGAATACAACGAATATAAAGTGTTATTTGTCTTCACCACTGCTGACTGATCATATCAGCGGTCTGCAAATAGAAACAAGGTGTAAAAGATCTGTACTCTTACGCCCATTGTGGTTAAGCTTAGAACACCCTTGATGACTCCACCATTATTGAAGATACATATCTCAGCTGAGTTACTCCAGCGTTTTGTGTCTATCTTTGGTAAAAAACAGCATCTGCAGTTCCTTTTTATTCCAGCATACGCCGAGTTGTGTGTCTTGTTTGATCTGCATCCTTGGGAATTAAGTAATTCCTTTTGAGATAGGGTACGTAAGTTCATAAGTAATATGAGCAGAATTGGGCCATTCAGCCCATCGTCTACTCCACCATTCAATCATGACTGATCTATCTCTCCCTCCTAACCCCTTTCTCCTGCTTTCTGCCCATAACCCCTGGCACCCAAACTAATCAAGAATCCATCTATTTTAAAGATATCCATTGACTTGGCCTCCACAGCCTTTGGTGGCAGTAAATTCCACAGATTCACCATCCTCTGATTGAAGTAATTTCTCGTCGTCTCCTTCCTAATGTTACGTCCTTTAACTCTGGGGCCAAGACCTCTAGTCCTAGACTCTCCCATGAGTGGAAACATCCGCTCCACAACCACTCTCAGGCCTTTCACTATTCGAGTATATAGTTACAGAATTGCTTTAGCACAGAAAAGGGTAATTTGGCTCATTGACTTGCATGTTAACGATGGAGGCAAGAACATTTAAGATGCATCTGAACAGATTCTTGAATGAGGAAGGCACAAAAGGATATGGAATTATTCCAGGCAACACCACATTCTCTTAGTCTAGTTTAGTTTACAGATACCATGCGGAAATCAGGCCCTTCGGTCTACCGTGTCTGCGCCGACCAGCGATCCCCGCACATCAACACTATCCAACACACTCTAAACTCTTCGAAATGCCAGTAAAGGGCCTGTCCCACATGCATGCAACCTGCATGCAGCAAGCGCAACCAAACCAGAAGCGTGGGTCGCGCGGAGGTCAAGTGATCCCCGTACAGGGCCGGTCCCACCAGCATGCACCTGCATGCAGCGCGCGCGACCAAACCGGAAGCGGGGGCCGCGCGGAGGTCGAGTGAGTGACGTGAAGTTCGAGCGAAGTTCGCGCGTGACGTACGGCGTCAAGACGCTGCGTATGCCCGTCGAGGCGGTGCGTACGGTGTCGAGGTGGTTGCGGGCCCGCAGGCCGTTGCCGCGCGGAATTTTTGAACAGGGTCAGTTTTTCGGAGCCCCGCGCGATGTCGGGACCAGCCCCGCACAACTCCATACGGCTCCGACGATCAAAGTGAGACCGGCCCCGCGAGGCCGTACGGCTCAAGCGACCACGTTAGGTCACGCTTGCCGCATGGAGTCGCATGCTCGTGGGACAGGCCCTTTAGTTCTCTGAGGCTCTCATAGCCGCCCCCGACATCTGCACTATTGAGGAGTCTCCCCTCCATCTCAGCACCGACTACCTCATTTCTTTATTCAATACCACTTGCTCTTCCATTCTGGATTCTGTTGCTCCTCTTAAAATGAAAAAGCCTAAGCCTAAAGGCGAGCCGTGGCTCAATGACACCCCCAGAGCCCTAAGAAGTGAGTGCAGAAAATCAGAACGGAAGTACAAATCTGATAAGCTTCAAATTTCCTTTGAACTTCTGAAAAACAATCTTCACAAATACCAGGAATCAGTAAAATCTGCAAGAACAAAATACTTTTCCGCCCTTATTTCCAAAAACGCTCATAACTCCAAGGTCCTTTATAGTACCATCACCTCGATCATATGTCCTGCCCCCAGCACCAGCTTAACTGGGTCCCCTGCTAAGTGCGAGGAATTTACTACATTTTTCATCAGCAAAGTTAAGAACATCAGAACAAATATTTCACCTCCCATCCATGACCTGGCTGTCTCATTGATCTGCTCTTCAAAATTAGACTGTTTCCAACCCGTTACTCTACCCTCCCTTGTAAAACTGATCACCGCCATGAAACCTGTTACCTGCCCCCTCGACACTGTCCTCTCTGTCCTTCTGAAGGATGTTATTACAATAGCCGGTCCCAGCATCCTCGCCATCATCAACAGTTCTCTGGCCACTGGCACTGTACCTACCAGCTTCAAGCATGCGGTGGTCCAACCACTCCTGATAAAACCTAACCTCGACCCCACCTTGCCAAGCAACTACAGATCTATTTCCAAACTGCCTTTCCTTTCAAAAGTCCTTGAATAGATAATTTTAAGTCAACTTATGGCTTACCTTCACCAAAATACTATCCTGGAAACTTTCCAATCAGGTTTCAGGGCCCACCACAGTACAGAGTCTGCCTTGTTGAAGGTACACAATGACCTACTGCTCACCGTTGACTCCGGCGACTGTGCAATCCTGCTCCTTCTTGACCTCAGCGCTGCATTCGATACAGTCGACCACACCATCCTAATTGGGCGTCTCCGGTACGGGGTTGGTATTGATGGCACTGCCCTGAGCTGGTTCATCTCCTACCTCAAAGGGAGGAGTTTCTCTACTAACATAGGTAACTCTTTCTCCTCCCCAGCTAGCCTCTGCTGTGGGGTTCCACAAGGTTCCATCCTTGGCCCCATTCTCTTCTCCCTGTATATGTTCCCCTTAGGCCAAGTCATTGAAAGGCACGGCATTTCCTTCCATTGCTACGCAGACGATACACAACTCTATCACCCCCTGAAGTCCGAAAACCAATCAAATCTGCTTAACCTTACCCGCTGCCTCGAGGATATAAAGTGCTGGATGGCCCAGAACTTCCTCCAACTAAACGAGAGTAAGTCTGAGGTCATCCTTCTCAGCCCCTCGGACTCAATCAAAATGATAGCAGGCAGCCTTGGAAGCCTTACCCCATTACTCAAACCTCACGTCAAAAACCTCCGCGTGATATATGACTCAGCACTAAAATTTCACAAACAAGTGAATGCCGTGGTAAAAGCTAGCTTCTTCCAGCATCGGACGATAGCAAAAATAAATCAATTCCTCTGATTTGATGACCTGGAAAAGATCATCCACACATTTATCTCCTCCCGCCTAGATTACTGCAACTCTCTGTACACTGGTATCAGCCAGTCTTCCCTGTCCCGCCTGCAACTGGTCCAAAACGCCGCAGCGAGACTCCTGACAGGCACCCGAAAAAGGGACCACATCACCCCGATCCTGGCCTCTCTCCACTGGCTCCCTGTGCGTTTCCGTATACATTTCAAGGTCCTCCTCTATGTTTACAAAGCCCTTAACGGGCTTGCCCCCACCTACATCAAAAGTCTGCTTACCCACCACACCACCTCCAGGTCCCTCAGATCGGCCGACTTGGGGTTACTGACCATCCTGAGGTCTAGGCATAAGCTCAGGGGCGACCGCGCCTTTGCGGTTGCAGCTCCTAGACTGTGGAACAGCATCCCCCTTCCCATCAGAACTGCCCCCTCCATCGACTCTTTTAAGTCTAGACTAAAATCTCATCTTTACTCTCAAGCCTCTGAGTGAGGGCTACATGTATGTATTTATGTCTGTACTTAATCTATGAACCACTGTTGTATAACGTTAGTATCTCCACCAATGTAAAGCACTTTGGTCAATGAGAGTTGTTTTTTAAATGTGCTATAGAAATAAAAGTGACTTGACTTGACTTGACAACATTCTAGGGACAATTTTACATTTACTTCAAGCCAACAAACCTACAAACCTGTATGTATTTGTAGTGTGGGATGGAACCGAAGATCTCGGAGATAACCCAAGCAGATCACGGAGAGAACGTACAAACTCTGTACAGACAAGCACCTGTAGTCATGATAGAACCCGGGTCTCTGCAGCTGTAAGGCAGTAGCTCTACCACTGCGCCACCGTGCCGTCCCATCAGAGTAGTCTGAGTTAAATTTATTTTGCCATTCCTGTGCCCACCATCATTACTGATTGATGTAGATCCTTTTGTAAACTTAGGTATCTATTCTCCACAATACCAAGCAATTTTGGTGTAATCTGCATATTTACCTCCATAGTTTAACTACATTGTCATCAAAGTCATTATTGTATATTAGAAAGAGCAAAGGACCCAGCACTGACCCCTGCAGCAGTCCACTCCTCACAAACAACCTGTCATCAGAATTAGCCATAGTGTCATAGAATGATACAGTGTTGAAACAGACCCTTCAGTCCAACCTGCCCACACCGGCCAACATGACAAGAGTCAAGAGTGTTTTATTGTCATATATTCCAGATAGAACAATGAAATTCTTCCCCTACTCTGGGCAAGAGACTCCGTGCTTCTACCCGATCTATTCATCTTGTGATTTTATAGACCTCTATAACATAGTAAGATTAAACGAGAACTTACCAGTTCAAAGTTTGATCTGTATTTTATGAGGAGTTACGATGAGGGATTACGTGAAGAACCCGTCCAGCACGCATGCGCGACATACTTCAAAGCAGCGGTGTGGAATCACAGAAAGACACAATAATTGAAATAAAGATAGTAAAGAAAAGGAGAACTTAAATACCAGATGATCTCTATAATTGAGGGCGGGAGCGGAGGGCACGTAATCCCACATCGTAACTCCTCATAAAATACAGATCAAACTTCAAACTGGTAAGTTCTCGTTTAATCTTACTATTTTACTTCGGAGTCACATGAGTGACTATGTGAAGATTTTAAAGCTCTGTGATTTCAAACCGTGTAACAGTTCATACTTCACTCGCTGCCGAAGTCATTCGAGGTAGGAAGTATGTTATCGTAATCAACCATGAATCTGTTTGTAAAAACAATAATGGTGTTTATTAAACAATAACAAAAATAAAAATGCTCCCCCGGGCTTAAATTATATATTTGCAGATTCTAACACTTTTTCTGCAAACAATACAGGTTCTGCCAGCGGTTTATTATAAAATGTTTGGAACGTTTTCTCCCTAGACCACCCCGCTGTAGCCAGGATGTGGTCTATAGGCAAGTCCACCCTCTTAGCCGCTGATGTGGATGCTGCCCTGGTGGAGTGAGATGTATACACATTAGTATTTACTCCAGCAGCTCCCAGTACCTGCTTGAGCCATCTTGAGATAGTTTGGCTCGTCACCCGACCATGAGGTTTCTTGTGGCTGACCCATAACACTCTTGTTGTGTCGATGTAATTTAGTAAGTGGGTCATGACACATAACCGTGGTTCAGGTGGGTATGCCCGGAAATTCACAACTTGACCTGATGTTCCTGGTCTGCTCTGTTTGACCAGCTCCTGAATGGTGAATGAGACACGGTCTGGTGTTATAACCATATTGTCCAATCGTAGTAGATGGAGGGACTGGACTCTTTGTGCTGAGACAAGTGCCATCGGCATGACCGTCTTCAGGGTTAGCTGTTCCAGGGTGAGAGACCTGGCTGGTGACCATCCCCTTAGGTATGTCAGGACCACACTGACATCCCAGATTTGGGTGTACCTAGGTCTGGGGGGATTAGAGTTGAATATGCCTCTCATGAGTTTGATCACCAGTGGGTGAGACCCTATGGCCTGTTGTCCTGGTGCCTGAATTAAGTAGGCTGACAGAGCACTTCTGGCTGTATTGATGGCGCTGTAGCTGAGTCCTTCATTGTGGTGAAGGCCTGCCAGGAACTCCAGTGCATTGGTTATTGTAGTAGTTGAATATGTAGTTCCTGTATTCGAACAGTATCTTTCCCACTTCCTGATGTTCGACAAGTATTGTTTTCTTGTGGACATGCGGTGGATGCTGTCATCGTGTTGATAGTGCTGTCTGACAATCCCAGGCCCAGCAGTGGTCTTTTCAAAATCTGCAACCCAGTAGTTTAATTTTATCGTGGCATGGGTGGTTATGCCTGTTACCGGGTGAGTTATTAAGTCTGGGCTACTGGGAAAGGTTATTGGGGTTTCGATAACCATGTCGAAGACCACTGGGAACCATGGCTGTGTAGGCCAGTCGGGTACTATCAAAATACCTGAAGCAGAGTCCATTTGTAATTTGCGTAGTACTCGACTGATGAGGCAGAAGGGAGGAAAAGCATTAAAGAAGAATTTTCCCCAGTCCAGCGAGAATGCATCTATCGCTGCTGCCTCAGGGTCTGGTTCCCAAGCGACATACATTGGTACCTGGTGATTTAGTCTGGATGCCAACAGATCGATATCTGGCATGCCATATTGCTTTGTAATTTTAGAAAATGCTTTGGGATTTAACATCCATTCGGTGTTATCATTGAATTTGCGTGACCTGGTGTCTGCCACTGTATTTAGCTTACCTGGTAGGTAAGTTGCTGATAACCAAATATGTCTGTCGACACACCATTGCCAGATTGTGTTGACCAAATTGTCACATGATATCGATTTAATCCGCCCATATGGTTAATATAGGCCACCACCGTGGTATTATCTATTTGTAAACGAACATGCAAGTGGTGCATATTTGTAGAATATGCTTTTAAACCATAAAATGCACCCAACATTTTCCAGATAATTTATGCCCAGTGTCTGTAGTAAAGATGACTCTAGATAAGTCCATCTACCACCTGCGCTGGATATGGTATTAGTTGCTCCCCAGCCTTGAGCACTGGCATCTGTTTGCATAATTAATGTTGGGTTATTGATGACGATAGGGCTGGAACTATGCCAAACATCCCCTACCCACCATTGTAAATCTGATATTGCTTCAATGGGTAATTTCATGATTCGGTCAAAGTGACCTGCATGTCTTTTTAACGCCTGCACTTGTGCTCTTTGTAGGTTTTGATAGTGCAGAGGACCAAATTGTGTAACTGGAAATGCTGCTACTATTTTGCCAATTACTCTTGCCACTTGTCGAATGGTTGGTCGATCGTTGACCATTAAATTGTTACATGTTTGTGCCAATTCTGCTGCTTTCTCTTTTGGCAACGTTACAGACATGTGGACTGAGTTAATTGTGAATCCCAGATAGTCCATAGTTGTGGATGGCGTCAACTTAGATTGATCTGGATGTAAGACAAATCCCAAGGTTTCAAACAATTGTTTGGTAGCTGACACAGCTGATTTGGCCAATTCCATGGTTTTGCCTACTGTTAAGATATCAACAAGGTATGCCATGACAATATGTTTCTGTTTTCTTAATATTGCCAAGGCTGGTTTTAGTATCTTGGTAAATAATCTTGGGGCTGATGTTAAACCATTAGGCAACGCTTTAAACTGCCATTGTTGCCCTATCCAGGTAAATTTCAAGTATCTGCGATGATCCTTTTGAATGGGTACTGAATAGTAGACATCTTTTAAGTTGATGCTTGCCATAAAGTATCCTTTGGAAATCAGTTGTTTAGCAGTTACAAATGTTTCCATTTTGAAATGTATATACTTAACAAACGTATTTAGTGAGGTCAAGTCAATGATGATGCGACATCCACCTTCTTTTTTGGTTTTAATAAATATATTTGAGACAAATTCCAAAGGTTCATGTTTGGTTTTCTCAATGATACCCTTTGTAAGTAACCTCAACAGTTCTGCTTGACCCTCTAGTTTTTCTTTAACTGAGAGGGTAAAGACCCTTTGGGGTGTATGCTGAACTGGCGGCATGTTTTCTTGAACAAATTCTATTTTGTAACCACGAATACTGTTAAGTATATATTTATCATTCGTGATAGACCTCCATGCTTCCAAAAACGGGTGTAATCTCCCCCCTGTTAGTATAGATCCCCCACTTTTTATATGCTGGTAGGAACCAGACCCACCTACCTCCATGGTTATGGATGTGTTCCCTTCTTCTGTTTCTTCGTTTGACGTTGTGCTGTCGGATGTACTGCTGGTTGGGGGTGGCGCATTTTCCATGGGGTCCGCTCTGGGCCCTGGCCTAAAAAAGGCTTTCCGGGATGGTATGCGGACCCCGAGCTTTCACCAGTCCCATGAGGTTGACGTCGACTGGTGGACGCGGTGGAGTACTGCCGTCTGGGTTTCGTGGGTCTGCTTGTTCCGGGGCCCGCCCTCATGAGGCCAAATGTTTTGGACTCTTCTTCCAGGTCCTTTACTTTTTTAGGATCTTACCAAAGAGTAATTTGTGGCTCTGAGGCCGGTGTTTTGCACAATCCTGCAAATTTGGGGTTGAGGGCAGGTCTTATTATCTCCTTACGGAGGTTGTTTATCTCGTATTGGGTGTTGCACAGCAGAGCTAATGTATCTTGCTGGTTGGTGGTCATTTCCACCCCATCCACGGAATGAGCATACGATGTAATGGCTGACGTCAGGAGCCTGAGAATACGCTGTAATTTCAATTCTTGATTGCGGATGTTCTGCCCAACGTGCCCCCAGATTTGGCAGCTAACGGCCGGTACGTTGAGCGAAACGCAGTTTTCTGGGGCCGAATACAGTTTTAGTGCCTCATTGACTACCTGCTCTTGTAGGGGTTTGAAGGACACGTAGTCTATGCTGGCCGCCAGTTTTGGCTCTAATGGCCGTCCTGCTCGTAGTGTAGCCATGTAGCGGTTGACCACACCCAGCAGCTCTTCCTGGTCTTGTACCCCAAGCGTACACCCGACATCTTCGGCCAGTGACCCCTGTTCTTGACCAGCCCAGCCCTGGTCGCCAACACTGCCCTTGGCTGAGGGAGAAGCGATGGCCAGTGCATTGTAAGGCACTGTGGCGGGAGTGCCTGAACTCCCTTGGCGAGACTGCTCCAGCTCCCGAAGCAAGTCTCGCTGGAGCATTTGCACCATGAGCCTCTCCATGCGGCTCAGGCGGCTGTCTCTGCGTTCTCGGGCGGCGAGACTTCCTCGTCGGAGTTGTCAGATGTTACCGGCCGGTTGGTCTTCCGTCTCGATTTACCTCCAGCCCGCTGCTCAGGCTGCGTTAACGGTACTCGGCTCGGCTCGGTATCAGAAATTGCAGACCGCAGCGTGTGCGGTCCTGCCGCCTCTCGCCCCCCACTGGTGGAACGCTCCTCTGTTGGAGTTGAACGGGGGAACGATCTTTTTTGCTTGTCTTGCTTTGTTCATTTTTCCCAGTTGTCTTGACCTGGTGTACACAAAGCAAAGCAAAGTTTTCTAATACGACCTCAGAGTAAACTTACCTGATGGTCTGTCTTTTTTAAGGCTGTAGCGGGAGCGCCCTGTACTCCCGTTCGTCGCTGTTGCACTGCGTGAACGCTCATGTCGCGCATGCGTTCTGGACGGGTTCTTCATGTAGTCACTCACGTGACTCCGAAGTAAAATCACCCTTATCTTCTTGCGCTCCAAGGAATACTCAACCTCTCCCTATGGCGCAGATCCTCGGGTCCTGGAAACATCTTAGATGTTATAGAAACATATAAAATGATTAAAGGGTTGGACAGGCTAGATCAGGGGTCGGCAACCTATGGTCCTTGGGCCTAATGTAGCCCGTAGCCGAACGCTTCCCGAGCCCTTCCCAAATGCTTCCCCCAATAGCGGCCCAGCTCTAATTGTACTTAATCCTACCCAAAACCGCCAGCATGTTCGTGCACTTTCTGTGAACACATTTAAGAAAGAACTGCAGATGCTGGAAAAATCGAAAGTATACAAAATGCTGGAGAAACTCAGCGGGTAAGACATACAAGGATTGCAAGAGGCTGCCTCACCAGCATTTTTGTCTACCGTCCGTGAACACGTGATTTGATGCCTGCCTTCCGGGGCGGGATGGGGGCTGGATCCATGTGTACCCATGATAGATGTGGCCCGCCATCCACTCACAGATATGCGTCCTGGCCCCTATGCAGAACATGGTTGCCAACCCCGGGGGCAGATGAAGAGAAAATGTTCCTAATCTTGGGGGGGTCCAGAACCAGGGGTCTCAGTTTCTGAATAAGGGGTAGGCCATTGAGGACTGAGATGAGGAAAAACGTTTTCACCCAGAGAGTTGTGAATATTGTGGGATTCTCTGCCACAGAAGGCAGTGGAGGCTAATTCACTGGATGTTATCAAGAGGGAGTTAGATTTAGCTCTTAGGGCTAAAGAAATCAAGGGAAATGGGGAGAAAGCAGGAATGGGGTACTGATTTTATATGATCAGCCGTGATCATATTGAATGGCAGTGCTGGCTCGAAGGGCTGAATGGCCTACCCCTGCACCTATTTTTCTATGTTTCTATGTAACATCCTCGTGAAAAGTTTAAGTGTTGGCAACCGGGAGATCGCGAGGCCAAGGCGGACTGAGCAAAGGGCTAACGCTCAGGGAATTAATTAAAACAGGAGCACATTTCAAACAGCAATGTTTGCAATAACCATTACAGAGTTTCGAACTGGAAATGTTAAAGTGACTCAGAGAAAGCAAGGGAGTAGGCTGCAAACTGGCAGCTTGTGTCAACACTGGAATGATGTTTAATTTCCTTCCTACCTCCTCTTGTTTTCGCTGAGAAAGCACTGATTTTAAGGAACTGCATTTACAAAGAATACAAAAGCCAGCTGCAGATAGAGTTGCCTAAACATTTTTCTCCCAACTCTGACTAATAGGTTAGATTTCTACCGTCAAACGTGGCCTTATTTAGTTAATATTTGCACTGAGTCAATTTAGACACGAGACAATAGACAGTAGGGGCAGGAGTAGGCCATTTAGCCCTTCGAGCCTGTACCGCCATTCATTTTGATCATGGCTGATCGTCCCCTATCAATAACCCGTGCCTGCCTCCCCATATCCCTTTACTCCATTAGCCCCTAGAGCTCTATCGCTAGCCCCTGTCCCACTTAAGAAACCTGAACGGAAACCTCTTGAGACTTTGCTCCCCACCCAAGGTATCCTTGCGGTTCCCGGAGGTTTTTGTCAGTCTCCCTACCTGCTTCCACTACCTGCAACCTCCAGCAACCACCTGCAACCTTGGGTGGGGCACAAAGTCTCCAGAGGTTTCCGTTCAGGTTTCCTAAGTGGGACAAGGGCATAACTCTCTCTTAAATCCATCCAGTGACATGGCCTCCACTGCCCTCTGTGGCAAGGAATTCCATAAATTCACAACTCTCTGGGTGAAAACGTTTTTTCTCACCTCAGTCTTAAATGGCCTCCCCTTTATTCTAAGAGTGTGGCCCCTGGTTCAGGACTCGCCCAACTTTGGGAACATTTTTCCTGCATCTAGCTTGCCCAGTCCTTTTATAATTTCATATGTTTCTATAAGATCCACCCCCTAATCCTTCTAAACTCCAGTGAATACAAGCCTAGTCTGTTCAATCTTTCCTCAACCTCCACCGCCTTCTGAAGCAGAGAATTCCACAGACTCAGAACTCTCTGTGTGAAAAGGTTTTTCCTCATCTCCGTTCCAATGAAAACATTTTCCTCATCTCTGTTACCAAATAGCAAGGAGTTCCCATCAATCTCCGCATTTAGCAACCACCCCCACTCTGTATCTCATTTCAGATTGAAGATCCCTTGAGAAATACTTGAGGGCAAAGCTTGGGTTTGATGTCCTTTAGAATCGTCAACAGTCTATCTTTCTCTCTCTCTTTCTCTGTCTTTCTTTCTCTCTCTCTCTCTCTCTTTCTCTCTCACATGGAATCAAAGCCTTTTAGAGCTTTACAGCATGAAAACAGACCCTTCAACTCAAATTGTCCATGCCACCTAAATTGCCATTTGTGACTTGCCAATGGCACTACACCAATTGGTGAATGTGATAATAAATGTCCTTTGTATCCTTTGATGTTTTCAAGAGAGATATAGCTCTTAGCGCTAACGGAATCAAGGGATATGGGGAGAGAGCAGGACCAGGGACTAATTTTGGATGATCAGCCATGATATTGAATGGTGATGCTGGTTCATCACAACTGCCTGCCTTCTGCCCATATCCCTCTAAACCTGTCCTATCCACGTGCCTGTCTAATTGTTTATTCAACATTGCAATAGTCCCTGTCTTAACTACCTCCTCTGGCAGCTCGTTCCATACACCCATCATCCTATGTGTGAAAAAGTTATCTCTCAGATTCCTATTAAATCTCTCCCCTTCACCTTAAACCTATGTCTTCTGGTTCACAATTCCCATACTCTGGACAAGAAACTCTGTACATCTATCTGATCATTCCTCTCATTATTTTATACACCTCTATAAGATCACCACTGCTCAACCTCTCCATATAGCTCAGGCCCTCAAGTCCTGGCAACATCCTCGTAAATCTCCTCCCTGCCTTTCCCAACTTGACAACATCTTTCCTATGGCATGGTGCCCAGAACTGAATGCAATATTCTAAAGGTAGACAAAATTGCTGGAGAAACTCAGCGGGTGCAGCAGCATCTATGGAGCGAAGGAAATAGGCAACGTTTCGGGCCGAAACCCTTCTTTAGACTCTAAATGCAGCCTCACCAATGTCTTATATAACTGCAACATGAACTCCCAACTTCTATACTCAATAGGTAGACAAAAGGGCTGGAGAAACTCAGCGGGTGTAGCAGCATCTACGGAGCGAAGGAAATAGGGAACGTTTTGGGTGTAAATTGCCCTAGAGGAATATGAGGTGCTGCTCCTCCAATTTCCGATGGTGCTCACTCTGGCCATGGAGGAGGCCCAGGATAGAGAGTGCGGATTTGGAATGGGGGGGGGAGTTGAAGTGCTGAGACACCGGGAGATCAGGTTGGTTAATGCGGACTGAGCGGAGGTATTCGGCGAAACGATCGCCAAGCCTACGCTTGGTCTCACCGATGTAGATCAGCTGACATCCTTCTTAAACACTTCTATACTCAATACTCTGATGAAGGCCTGGGTGCCAAAAGCCTTTTTGACCGCCCTATCTATCAGTGATGCCACCTTCAGGCGACTATATACGTACACTCCGAGATCCTTCTGCTCTACAACACTCCCAGGAGGCCTACCATTTACTGTGTGCTCATGAATAAATTGCCAAAGGAGGGCCAATGCCTTAAGAACAAGAGGGGAAAAATGAATCAAGATAGCGCAAAGAAATATTAAAACAAAAATGCATGTTTTTTTTAAAACAATCCGTTTTCACTTTCGTTTGGGCCACAAACTGATGAGACCAGAATAAAAATACATTTGAAGTGTTGCAAACATCGCACTTCCCAAGAAGTAAAGAAGATTTGGAAGTTTCCCATGCAATAAAACGCAAGTAGGTGCCAACTCAAACAATATTGGCTATTCCTTACTCTTACAAGAATTCTGACCGTCTCGAAAACTTTCCATAACGACTTTGCTCATCTGGAATTTTGGAAGGTTTCAGATTAGTTTTTGATTTACTGGAGATCGGCATTTCTGGCAAGGCCAGGATTTATTACCCATCCTTTTTCTCGTGTGGCAATTGATCTTTTTGAACCATTTCAGTCCAGGCGTTGAAGATATTTTCACTGAGCTAATGGACAGGATTTAGACCAGGGGGCAATAACAAGGAAATGCAAGACACTCGCGGCACAATGGCCCAGCGGTAGAGCTACTGTCTTACAGCGCCAGAGATCCGGGTTCGATCCTGACTATGGGTGCTTGTCTGTACGGAGTTTGTATGTTCTTCCCCGTGGCCTGCATGGGTTTTCTCCGAGATCTTCGGATTCCTCCCACACCACAAAGACGTACAGGTTTGCAGGTTTATTGGCTTGGTGTAAATGGAAATTGTCCCTAATGTGTGTAGGATAGGGTAAATGTGCGGGGATCGCTGGTCGGTGTGGACTCGGTGGGCCGAGAGGCCTGTTTCCGCGCTGTATCTCTAAACTAACCTAAACTAAACTAAAAATACTGAAGAGAATAAAAATCTGAATAAGAGTCAGAAAGTATAGAAACACTAACAAAACAGGCAGAATCTATAAAAACTCAATTTGAGTTAACTGTGGGTGGCACGGTTGCACAGCTGGTGCTGGTACCTCAAAGCACCAGACTCCCAGTTCTGTTCCCAACCTACCGGTGCTGTCTGTGTGGAGTTTGCACGTTATCCATGTGGGTTTTTTTCCGGGATATTCAGTTTCCTCCCACACTCCAAAGACATACAGGTTTGTAGGTTAAGTGGCTTCGGGAAAATAGTAAATTGTCCCCAGTGTGTGTAGGATAATGTTAATGTGCGGGGGTCGCTAGTCGGCATGGACTCGGTGGGCCGAAGGGCCTGATTCCGCGCTGTACCTCCATCGGCAAACAGGACCATTCAAACAGCCAGTCATTATCATCTAGCTCCGCTGGCTTGTGAGAGGGAGAGAGAGCGAGCTGGCTGACCTTGCTAGTGTAAAAGCCCTGTTCCACGGTGCGAGTTCATTCCAAGCGTTCTCCCGAGTTTAAAAAAAACAAACTCGTGGTAAACACGGAGAATGAACGTAGCAGGTACGTCGGGGCTCGGGGACGTCTCTTAGCGCTAACGGCAGATACTCGGGAAAACTCGTTAACGGCAGGTAAGCACGGGAAGACTCGTGAAGATTTTGCAACATGATGAAAAATATCCACGAAAACCCCGAGTACTGACGAGTGGCCATTACCGTAAATCTCCGAGTTCGAATCAGGGCAAACTCGGGAGAGCTCTTGGAATGAACTCGTACCGTGGGACAGGGATTTAAAGCTGTGTAGTATCGTAATACCATGTAAAGGGTGGTATGCACATATGTGTAGTGGAATTTATATATGGCATGAATTAATAAGGGTTAATCTGCATCCTTCTCTTAAAGAAGCAAAGCATATATAGAGTGGATAGAGGAACATATTGTAAAACACCAGTATAAGGTGTGGCGCTTATTGTTTACATACTATGAGCCCATAGAGGTGGGCTGTAGAGGCTTTGCAGGATGCTCACTCTGCAAAGTCCTCAACCAGTTGGGCATTACGGGGCTGGCAAAGAAGAGGGCCATTCAATCCGCAAGCGAAGCCGCAGAGAAAGCCACTAGGTGGCATTGGATTAAGATGGCTGATCCGTGGGCGGTTGCTGCCGGGACGCAAGCCGGGGCCTGATCAACCCCAGCTGGGTCGCCTGGGCGAGGGTGTCTGATGTTGTGAGACCCGAAACACCCGATGACCCCAGGTCACATCACTGAGGATGCGTCCCAGCGCATCTAGAAGATGTATCTTTCACACATACTGCACATGTGAGCACATAAAACAAGACGGGTCACACACGGTTCAAGTGCAGCCGGTAAATTTTCCAATCAGCGGGTTTGGCTTGCAGACACGACCTGCACGTGTATGGTACAATACAATACAATACAATACAATACAATTTTTATTTGTCATTTGAACCTCGTTGAATCTCGATAGATCAATGTCTTAATGTGGTTTAGTTGCAACAAACATTGTGACTCAGGGAGGAAAGCCTTAGAAGAAATGATGGAGATTGTCTCCATTGTTTCGTGATTCACACTTGACCTTTAGCTTTGCCCAGCTCGCTCCATAGCTCGACTGAGCACTTCAGAAATGACGAGACTCCAACTGGTTTTACAGTAAGCTTTGGCAAGTGAAAACGTGAATTGCCTTCACAAAGTGACTCTTCACACCATCTCGTCAGCACGAATCACTTTGAAGTCTATGAAGTGCGATCCACTTTCTGGAACCTCTGCAAGGTTTACGCGATGTCTTAGTAAAGATAAATGAACAATCATACTGAAAGGCTATCTTCCTGTTCCTAACCCAAGCTAAATTTGCTTTTTTTTTAAAAGCGACACATAGTGCTGGAGTAACTCAGCGGATCAGGCAGCATCTCTGGAGAACATGAATGGATAGGTTTCGAGTCGGAAACTGTTATTCAGTCTGAGGAAGGTGCTGTCTGACCCATTGAGTTACTCCAGCACTTTGTGATTTTTTTTGTATACCAGCATCTGCAGTTCCTTGTTTCTGAATTTGCTAAATGTGTCTGTTCAAAAATCAGGTTCAAAATATCGGGGTGCCAAAGGATAGTTTAGTTTAGTTTATTATCATGTGTAACGAGGCACAGTGAAGAGCCTTTGTTGCGAGCTAACCAGGCAAATGTTTGTGGTGGCACATTGGCACAGCGGTAGATTTGCTGCTGACCTGCGTTTGTTCCTGAATACGGGTGCTGTCTGTACGGAGTTCGTCTGTTCTCCCTGTGACCACGTGGGTTTTCTCCGGGTGCTCAGGTTTCCTCCCACACTCTAAAGAAGTACAGGTTTTGTAGGTTAATTGGCTTCTGTATAATCATAAATTGTCCTTAGTGTGTAGGATGGGTCTAGCGTACGGGGTGATCGCTGGTCTCAGTGGGCCGTGGTTTGCACGGTATCTATAAAGTCTAAAGTAAAGTCTATAGTCTAAATATAAATATAAAACTATCCTGCAATAAATTATTTAATTGGAGTTTTCCCTATTCCGCCTCAAGCTTTTCTCCCCCCATCTCTTCGCATCCCCATTATAACCATCATCAAATCTTTCTTTGGGGTCTTGGGCTCTGTGTTGTCCACATCTTCCATTCATAGAAACATAGAAACATAGAAAATAGGTGCAGGAGGAGGCCATTTGGCCCTTCGAGCCAGAACCGCCATTCATTGTGATCATGGCTAATCGTCCCCTATCAATAACCCATGCCTGCCTTCTTTCCATATCCCTTGACTCCACTAGCCACTAGAGCTCTATCTAACTCTCTCTTAAATTCATCCAGTGAATTGGCCTCCACTGCCTTCTGTGGCAGTGAATTCCACAAATTCATAACTCTCTGGGTGAATTTTTTTTTTCTCACCTCAGTCTTAAATGACCTCCCCTTTTTTCTAAGACTGTGGCCCCTAGTTCTGGACTCACCCAACATTGGGAACATTTTTCCTGCATCTAGCTTGTCCAGTCCTTTTATAATTTTATATGCTTCTATAAGACCCCCCCTCATCCTTCTAAACTCCAGTGAGTTTAGTCTTTTCAATCTTTCCTCATATGACAGTCCCGCCATCCAAGGGATCAATCTCGTGAACCTACGCTGCACTGCCTCAATCACAAGGATGTCCTTCCTCAAATTACGAGACCAAAACTGTACACAATACTCCAGATGTGGTCTCACCAGAGCCCTATACAACTGCAAAATAACCTCTTTACTCCTATACTGAAATCCTCTTGTTATGAAGGCCAACAGTCCATTAGCTTTCTTCACTGCCTGCTGTACCTGCACGTCAACTTTCAGTGACCGATGTACAAGGACACCCAGATCTCGCTGCACCTCACCCTTACCTAACCTAACCCCGTTGAGATAATAATCTGCCCCCTTGTTTTTGCCGCCAAAGTGGATAACCTCACATTTATCTATATTATACTGCATCTGCCACGCATCTGCCCACTCACTCAACCTGTCCAGGTCACCCTGCAACCTCCTAACATCCTCTTCACAGTTCACACTGCCACCCAGCTTTGTGTCATCTGCAAACTTGCTAGTATTGCTCCTAATTCCCTCTTCCAAATCATTAATATATATGGTAAACAGTTGCGGCCCCAACACGGAGCCTTGCGGCACTCCACTCGTCACTGCCTGCCATTCTGAAAAGGACCCGTTCACTCCTACTCTTTGCTTCCTGTCTGGCAACCAATTTTCTATCCATGTCAACACCCTACCCCCAATACCATGTGCTCTCATTTTATTCACCAGTCTCCCGTGCGGGACCTTATGAAAGTTTTCTGAAAGTCTAGATACACTACATCCATTGGCTCCCCTTCATCCATTTTACTTGTTATATGTCAAGAAATTACATGGTTTCCCCCATATATTTGACACTGCCATTCTTGAGCTGCTAACCTTCCACAGTTAACCCAAGCCCTTCCATCATTTCGTTGTCTATGATCTACCAGCGTAGTCCACTCATCTTGTACTATGTTTACATATTCTGTTGTGCTGCTGCAAGTTGGAATTTCATTGTTCTATCTGGGACATATAACAATAAAACACTCTTGACTCTTGACCCCTCCTCACATGAAGCTCACAGCCACCGACTTACGATCGCTTTCATCTGTTTGATGCCTTCAGTTAAGATCTCTCTTTCTCATATTTAAATCCGTCACTCCCTATATCTGTCTTACAAGCAATTTCATAGTCATACAGTGTGGAAACAGGCCCTTCGGCCCAACTTGCCAACATGTCCCATCTACACTTGGCCCATGTCCCTCCAAACATGTCCCTACCCATGCCCCTTTCTATATGCTTCTTAAATGTTGCAATAGTACCTGCCTCAACTACCTCCTCTGGCAGCTCGTCCCATACACACACCACCCTTAGTTACCCCTCAGGTTCCTATTAAATCTTCGGATCAATGGATCGTAAAAATTTAAAGTATTAAAACTTTATAAAGAAAATATCAAGTTAATTAAAAATGCAAAAAGGGTTAAAAATAAAAAATACTTGAAATTTCTTGAAATAGTTAACTACGGTTATAGATGGGTTTAGAGGTCCCCTTTACCTCTTAATACAGGAGTTTACAAGTGAGAGTTAGATTTAGCTCTTAGGCCTAACGGAATCAACGGATATGGGGAAAAAGCAGGAGCGGGGTACTGATTCGCGATGATCAGCCATGATCATAATGAATGGCGGTGCTGGCTCGATGGGCCAAATGGCCCGCTCCTGCACCTATTTTCGATGTCTTTTATGTTTCTAACAGTGTCTTGTTCTTGAGTTTGGCCTGTGATTCACCGCAGATTCATTCTCATCAAGATTGAGATTCTTGACAGAGATTATTGCTGTAATTTCCTGGAAAGTTAAATGATGACTTATTTATTTTTACATGCCAGGATTGTTCTGAGGCACAGTTCCAACTCTAGTTCCAATTAAAAGACTGGAGGGACCATTTAACATACTTCTATTTTTTTTGTCATCTTATGATAAATGGAAAAAAAAAAAATATTCGTAACACTGAATCTACAGGAAATGTTTAGTTTATTAGTCCGTGCCGACCAGCGATCCCCGCTCATTAACATACACACCAGGGACAATTTACATGTATAGCAAGTCAATTAACCAACAAACCTGTAATGGGGGAAACCGAAGATCTCGGAGAAAACGGGAGAACGTAGAAACTCCGTACAGACAGCACCCGTAGTCGGGATCGAACCCGGGTCTCTGGCGCTGTGAGGCAGCAGCTCTACCGTTGCGCCACCATGCCGCCCCGGGTCATCCCCTCCAATCTCCCAGTCAGTCTCCCCCTGAAATTCCTTCACCAGATGTGGACCACCACAGCCAATGCCCATCACTGACGGGGGGAGGCGGTTGGAGGGGGGAGAAGAGAGAGCAGCCACAAGTGTCGCCGGCGGGGAGAAGAAGAAGGTGGGGAAGCAGAGGGGAGCGAATGGAAGGGAGGATGGGGGAAGCAGAGGGGAGGATGGGGGGAGCGGAGGGGAGGATGGGGAGCAGAGGGGAGGATGGGGGGAGTGGAGGGGAAGAGCTGAAATATAATTTAAAAAAATATATGATTTTCCATACAGTCATACAAATAAAAAGCAACACAACACACAAAATATATTTTAACATAAACATCCACCACAGTGACTCCTCCACATTCCTCACTGTGATGGAAGGCGAAAAAAAGTTCAATCTCTTCCCATCTTTGTTCTCCCGCAGTTGGGGGCCTCGAGGCTTCTGTTGACGGGACGATTTTGGATCCCGAAGCCGGCGGCGTTTGGGCCATCGCGTTGGGGCGATCAAGCTCCTGCATTGGGAGGGAATCTCAGCTCCCTTGCACCGGGCGATCGGACCCTGGGCCGGGGCTGGCAGAACCTTCCGCGTCGTTTGGAGCTTCCCGACATCGGTCTCTACCCGAGACTGCGAGCTCTTCGATGGTGAAATCTGCTGGCCGCAGTAGTAGAGTCGATCCCAGACAAGGGTAAGTCCACGTCCCCGCGGTAGGGCTCAAAATCAGTCCCGAGCCAGGCCGCCAGCTCCACGATGTTAGGCCGCAGAGCGACCAGAGATACGATCCGGAAAACAATCGCAACTCCGGCAAGGTAAGAGATTGAAAAAAAAATTCCCCCGACCCCTACCCCCACCCCCCACATAAAACAAACCAGAGAACAACTCTAGTTCCAAGTGCTAGGCTCGAGGGAACATTTGACATACTTCAATTATTTTTGTCATTTGCTGATAAATGGAAAGTAAATAGATATTCATAATGCTAAATCTACGGGCAATGTGGAACTAGCTCTGATCAGAACTGGCATTACAGAGAGATATAGCCACACGGGACTGCAGATGCTGGTTCACAAAAAATGATACAAAGTGCTGGCGTAACTCAGCGGTCAGGCAGCATCTCTGGAGAACATGGACAAGTGATGTTTTGGGTCAGGGCCATTATCCAGACTGTTTTTAGAATGTGGAAGGAAACCGGAGCAACTGGAGGAAACTGGTGCGAGTTTCACAGGGAGAATGTGCTGAAGAAGGGTCCCGACCCCAAATGTCATCTATCCTTGTTGCCCAGAGATGCTTCATGACCCGCAGAGCCACTCCAGCGATTTGTCTCTATTTTTTGACATTAAAGAAACATAGAAATATAGGTAGACAAAAGTGCTGGAGAAACTCAGCGGGTGCAGCAGCATCTATGGAGCGAAGGAAATAGGCAACATGCCTATTTCCTTCGCTCCATAGATGCTGCTGCACCCGCTGAGTTTCTCCAGCACTTTTGTCTACCTTCGATTTTCCAGCATCTGCAGTTCCTTCTTAAACATAGAAACATAGAAACCACGTGCAGTAGGCCATTCAGCCCTTCGAGCCAGCACCGCCGTTCAATATAAACATGGCTGATCATCCAAAATCATCCCGTTCCTGCTTTCCCAACATATCCCTTGATTCCGTTAGCCCTAAGAGCTAAGAGCCCTAAGAGAGAGCTAGATGGGGCTCTTAAAAATAGCGGAGTCAGGGGATATGGGGAGAAGGCAGGAATGGGGTATTGATTGGGGATGATCAACCATGATCACATTGAATAACGGTGCTGGCACAAAGGGCCGAATGGCCTACTCCTGCACCTAATGTCTATTGTCTATTGTCTATAAATCTAAATCTCTAAGAAAACTCAGCCTTAACTCTAAGCCACTGATTTCTCAATAAGTCGAAACAGTCTGAGTAGTATTGATCAAGTTATAAGTACGGTTGAAGTTCAGTTTAGTTTATTGTCACGTGTACCGAGGTACCGTGAAAAGCTCTAGTTGCCTACTAACCAGTCAGCGGAAAGACAATACATGATTAATATCAAAGCTATTCATAGAGTAGAGATACATGATGAAAGGAATAATAGAAACATAGAAATTAAGTGCAGGAGTAGGCCATTCGGCCCTTCGAGCCTGCACCGCCATTCAATATGATCATGGCTGATCATCCAACTCAGTATCCCGTACCTGCCTTCTCTCCATACCATAATGTGAATAATGTTTAGTGCAAGACACCGTCCAGTAAAGTCTGATCAAAGATAAATCGAGGGTCTGGAATGGAGTAGATAGTAGCACAGGACCGCTCTCCAATTTGCGTAAGGATGGTTCATTTGCCTGATAACAGCTGGGAAGAAACAGTCCCGGAATCTGGTGATTCTGGAATTCAGAATTATTTTCCCGAAACCTTGTCTGTAAGCAGAAATGTCCCAGAAAGCTGTGTAAGAAGGAACTGCAGATGCTTGTTTAAACCGAAGGTAGACACAAAAAGCTGGAGTAACTCAGTGAGACAGGCATCACCTCTGGATGTTCTGAAGAAGGGCCTCGACCCGAAAACATCACCCATTCCTTCTCCCCAGAGATGCTGCCTGACCCGCTGAGATACTCCAGATTTTTGTGTCTATCTTCGGTTTAAACCAGCATCTGTAGTTCCTTCCTACACAGTATAACTTCGATATCAGCTTAAAGCCTGGCATCTTGTGCAGATTTTAGAATAGTTGGGTGTTCCTCAGCTAGTCATTCAGAAAAATTTGTCACGTTCTTGCTTTGCTCTCTGCCCTGCTTCTCTCAACATAATTACAGGTATGACTAGTCTGGGTGAAGAAGAGTCTCTACCTGAAACGCCACCCATTCCTGCTCTCCAGAGATGCTGCCTGTCCCGCTGAGTTACTCCAGCATTTAGTGTCTAATTACGGCCAGTCAGGTTAAAAATAATCCTTGGCTTCCTTTTGGAAATTATTAAGATTGGTTAAGATGATCAAAAAGCACCACAGCTGTGATTAGGCATCTGAACCATCCTACCACAACTAGAGAGCAGACCTGAACTACCATCTACCCCATTGGTGACCTTCGGACTATCCTTGATCAGACTTTACTGGCTTTACCTTGCAATAAACGTTATTCCCATATCCATGAATCCTGACACTGTAAATGGCTCGATTGTAATCACGTATTGTCTTTCCGCTGACTGGTTAGCACATAACCAAAGTTTTTCACTGTACCTCAGTACACGGTGACAATAAACTAAACTGGGAACCGAGAACAGTTTAACAAAAGTCGAACAGTGGAAAAAAAATCAATTCATTGACTTTTGTGGTAGATTGGCCACAAGGAAATACGGTTCACATCAAGTTAAAACAATGCAGAAATTCAGTTACTAACCAAACATTTGTTACTTAAAAACACATGCTGCTATCCATCTGAGTTGAAATATCCAGTGAAAATCTTACTTATACGGTGGGGAAGTTGAAGTGGATTGTATTGGGTGTGGGAATCGAACCATCCTTTTCCTTCTCAAGGCTGTCTCCAAGAACAAGTCAGGTGCAACTGTTTGTTCCGTCTTCTAGTGCGTTCTTCTGCTTGTGCTGCTCAGACGGCTGCTTATGTATTGGAAAGTCCCCTCCCGCCCCCTCACACTCTGTCTCTCTCTCTCTGCTGTCTTGGTCACTGCTCTAATGAGCAACTAAACTTCCTGTTCATCTGATTTGCTGCCAAGGCCTTACGCAGGCAGTGAGGCAACACAAGTGGAATGTGTAGGAAGGAACTGCAGATGCTGGTTTAAACCGAAGATAGACACAATAAGCTGGAGTAACTCAGTGGGACTTGCAGCATCTCTGGAGAGAAGGAATGGGTGACGTTTCGGGTCGAGACCCTTCTGCAGACCAAAATCATTACCCCATTCCTGCTTTTTCCCCATATCCCTTGATTCCTTTAGGCTCGAGACCCTTTTTCAGACTGGTGAAGGGTCTCAACCCGAAACGTCACCCATTCCTTCTCTCCAGAGTTGCTGCCTGTCCCGCTGAGTTGCTCCAGCATTTTGTGTCTATCTTCAACACTAGAGCAAGTTTGGGTTCATCTTTACACCTCACCTCATGTTAATCAGTCTCCCTCACCTCCTCACAAGATTGAATCCCATATTGGAGACCTAAACTGGACCACCGAGGCAGGCTGTGAAATTTCAGGTGCTGGTTTACAAAAAAAAGATACAATGTGCTGGAGTAACTCAGCGGTCAGACAGCATCTCTGGAGAACATGGATACGTGATGTTTTGGGTCAGGACCTTTCTTCAAACTGTGTAAGGAGGAACTGCAGATGCTGGCTTAAACCGAAGATAGACACAAAGAGCTGGAGTAATTCAACGGGACAGGCAGCATCTCTGGAGAGAAGGAATGGGTGACGTTTCGGGTCGAGACCCTTCTTCAGAATTTTTTTTATTCGAATGTGGAAGTAAACCGAAGCATCCGGAGGAAGCCCACTCAACCTCAGGGAGTGTGCAGGGATGGTTGGATTTGGAATGGGAGGGGGAGTTGAAGTGCTGAGCCACCGGGAGATCAGTTTGGTTATTGCGAACTGAGCGGAGGTGTTGTGCGAAGCGATCGCCAAGCCGGCGCTTGTTCTCACCGATGTAGAGAAGTTGGCACCTGCTTTGTTCTCCCTCCTTTGTTCTCCCTCTCATTGGTCCCCCCCATGCCAGGTTCTCCTTTGTTCTTCCTTCATTCATTCATTCATTCATTCATTCATTCATTCATTCATTCATTCATTCATTCATTCATTTAGTTCCACCTGCCTGCGTTTGGCCCATATCCATCTAATTCTATCCAAGTACCTGTCTAAATGCATTGCAATAGTACCTGTCTCTACTACCACCTCTGGAAGATTGTTCCATACACCTACCACCCTTTGCGTAACAAAAGTTACCCCACATGTTCCTATGAAATCTATCTTCCCTCACCTTAGACCAGCATCCTCTGGTTCTCGATTCCCCTATTCTTTTTCACATTATTATTTTCTTTCTTCTTTATTGAACCAAGCACAACTTCTTCTTTTTCTTTTTCACCTCTTCCGTGGGATCAGGATGCTCTCTCACCATTCCCGGGGGGTAGGGGTATCTGTACACTGTGGACAGCTTCATTGCAATCATGTATTGGAATTGCAATCAATGGGTGGCACGGTGGCGCAGCGGTAGAGTTGCTGCCTTACAGCGCTCACAGCTATGAGGAAACCTCATGCCCCTGACCTAAATTATATTTTTTTACAGTGCAGCATACTCAGCACTTTCTCAACACCAGCTTCTTTCATTTCCTTACCCTGTCAAGGGAGTGAGGAAGCAAAAGGGTTTTATTGTCGTCATGTCCGCAAAACGGAATAATAAAATTCCTACGTGCTGCAGCACAACACATATGAAAGAGTAATACTCTGAAAGCGCCAGAATTAATAACAGAAAAAGAGGTTATGAAGTCTTACAGCATGGAAACAGGCCCTTCAGCCCAACTTGCCCTCACCAGCCAACCTGCCCCATCTGCAATAGTCCCACCAGCCTGCATTTGCCCCATCTCCCTCTAAACATATATATAAATATATGTGTGTGTGTATAAGGGACAAAAGTTTAGGGGTAACATGAGGGGGAACTTCTTTACTCAGAGAGTGGTAGCTGTGTGGAATGAGCTTCCAGTGGAAGTGGTGGAGGCAGGTTCGATTTTATCATTTAAAAATAAATTGGATAGGTATATGGACGGGAAAGGAATGGAGGGTTATGGTCTGAGTGCAGGTAGATGGGACTAGGTGAGAGTAAGTGTTCGGCACGGGCTAGAAGAGCCGAGATGGCATGTTTCTGTGCTGTAATTGTTATATCGTTATATATTATTATATATATATACTAATATACTACTATATATATATATATGTGTGTGTGTGCGTGTGTATTACTATGTGTCTACTAATATATTGTATATATATATATGTAAAAAAATAATATATTGATATATATAGTAATATACACATGCACAGGATGGGGGAGGGTTGCCAGGCCCGGTGCCATTTAAGATCGCTATTTTGATCTATTTCCGTGTGTACTTGACTGGCATCACAACGGGGACCCAACGGGTCCACAGGCCGTCTTGTTACAATTAGAAGCCTTATGGTTGTCGGGAAGAAGCTGTTCCTGAACCTGGGTGTTACATTTTCCAGGCCCCTGTAGCCACTTCCCGATGGCAGGGGTGAGATGCTGGTGGCTTCCTTTTTTGAGGCAGTGACCTCTGCTGATCCCTTTGAAGGTGGGCAGGTCAGTAATGGAATGGAATAGGAATACTTTATTGTCACATGTGACTAGGCACAGTGAAATACTTTGCTGCATACCCAATGTACAATGGACCAGGCAGTGGACACCATTTTTTACAACTCTCTGGTTACCTGTGTATCCGAGTTAAGGGCCTGTCCCACTTGGACGGCCTAATCCACTTGTGTAGAAGACCCTAGACGAGTTGAAAAAAAAGGTCAAGGTCGTGTTGACTCGCCAAAGTAAAAGACCTCCTACGACTATGTCTACAACCCCCTACGACCCCCCTCGACCTCACTTCCACACCTAAGACCAATTACGACTAGCTATGAGTGGAAAATGATCATGTTAAAATGATGTCATGTTTGCATTTTTTTTCTCGGGCCAGTTTCCGACCTACGACTACCTACGACTACCATCACGACCTACTACGACCTACCTACGATCTACCTACGAGTAAAAAGTATCAATTTTTTCCATGACAACCTTTTTTTTACTTGTGGACATTTTTTATCAGGCTGGAAAAAACGCCGCGACCTACTTGAGGCCACAAGTGCACGGAGACCACTCACGAGCATGAGGAAGAGTTACGAATATCTCCTATGACCTCGTGGCGACCATGCTGCGAGTATGTCAAGGGCAAACTCGTGAAAGGTCGTGAAAGGTCGTGAAAGTGGGACAGGGGCTTTGCCAAACCAAGCCGTGTCAAGTAACATTCTCCATCAAGTATATGTTCGGAAAAACATGACCTTTTAGCCCAAAGGCAATCTCCATTCCCTCAACAGCAACAGCCATTGTGTGAAAGAGAAGGATCTCGAACCGAGGCGTCACCTATTCCTTTTCTACAGAGTCCCCCGCTTCCGGTTTGGTCGCGTTTGCCGCATGCAGGTCGCATGCTGGTGGGACTGGCCCTGTACGGGGATCACTCGACCTCCGCGCGGCCCCCGAGCGACCCCCGCTTCCGGTTTGGTCGCGCTTGCCGCATGCAGGTCGCATGCTCGTGGGACAGGCCCTTTAGATTTAGCTCTTGGGGCTAAAGAAATCAATGGGTATGGGAAAAAGCAGGAACGGGTACTGATTTTAGATGATCATCCATGATCGGATTGAATGGTGGTGTTGGCTCAAAGGACCGAATGTCCTATGCCTGCACCTATTTTTCTATGTTTTTATGTTTTACTTAAGTTTTAACCCCTGGGCTATTTGCTCACTGTATGTCATGTTGTCACTTGCGGGCGGAGCACCAAGGCAAATTCCTTGTATGTGAATACTTGGCCAATAAACTTATTAATTCATTCATTTATTCATTCATTCAATGGAGTGCCTCATCTTGCTCCTTCACTGTAATTTCCTTTAGGTCTATGTTTTTAGTTTTTTTGTTTTAGAGATACAGTGCTGAAGCAGGCCCTTCGGCCCACCGAATCCGCCCCAACAAGCGATCCCCGCACATTAACACTACCCTACACACACTATAGACAAGTTTACATTTTACAATTACACCAAGCCAATTAATCTATAAACCTGTACATCTTTGGAGTGTGGGAGGAAACCGAAGATCTCGGTGAAAACCCACGCAGGTCACAGGAGAATGTACAAACTCTGTTCAGACAAGCACCCGTGGTCTGGATCGAACCCGGGTCTCTGGCGCAGTAAGGAAGTTGCTCTACTGCTCTGCCACCTTGCTGCCATATCTCAAATCTGTGTTTCTATAATTAGTGGAAAAACATAATCTCTAAGTGTAATCGGCTCGCCATCAGCATCCAAACATTCAGGTATTAGGTTTCCAGTCTCCATAAAACTTCCCACCTCTCTAGATCTGTTTTTGCCCATCTCTAAACCTGTAAACCAGCATTTACAGTTCCTTGTTTCTACAAATAGGAAACAAGACTTTAACATGTACCCATTGTGACTGCTCAATCAAACTGCACCACCTTTTAACTTCAGAGAGCATCCCAGCACCCTACCTCACAGCTCCAGTGACCTGGGTACAATTCTGGCCTGTGTACAGTTTGCATGGTCTACCTGTAACCACCTGGATTTTTTCTGGGCACTCATAAATTCATAGAGTCATGGAGCGTGGAATCTTGCACACATTGACCAACTTGTCCCATCTAAAGTAATCCCACCTACCTGCATTTGGCCCATATCTCTCTAAACCTATCCTAACCAAGTACCTGCCTAATCTGAGGAAAGACATTCTTGCCTTAGAGGGAGTGCAGAGAAGGTTCACCAGACTGATTCCTGGGATGTCAGGACTTTCATATGAAGAAAGACTGGATTTACTCGGCTTGCACTAGAATTTAGAAGATTGAGGGGGGGATCTTATAGAAACTTACAAAATTCTTAAGGGGTTGGACAGGCTAGATGCAGGAAGATTGTTTCCGATGTTGGGGAAGTCCAGAACAAGGGATCACAGTTTATGGATGAAGGGGAAATCTTTTAGGACTGAGATGAGAAAAACATTTTTTACACAGAGAGTGGTGAATCTCTGAATTCTCTGCCACAGAATGTAGTTGAGGCCAGTTCATTGGCTATATTTAAGAGGGAGTTAGATGTGACCCTTGTGGCTAAAGGGATCAGGGGGTCTGTAGAGAAAGCAGGTACAGGACACAGAGTTGGATGATCAGCCATGATCATATTGAATGGCGGTGCAGGCTCGAAGGGCCGAATGGCCTACTCCTGCACCTATTTTCTATGTTTCTATGTCTATGTTTCTAATTGTTTCTTAAACGTTACCTCAACTGGCAGCTAGTCCATACACCCACCACCGTTTGTGTTAAAAAATTACCCCTCAGATTCCTATTAAATCTTTCCCCCTTCACCTTAAACCTCTGTTCTCTGGTTCTCCATTCCCTTACTCTGGGCACGAGAGACTCCTTGTCTACCCGATCTATTCCTCTCATGATTTTATACTCCTTCAATTCTAAGTTGTGAAATTTAGTTTGTTTGTTTTGAGCTGAAGGAAAGATTTGTTGCCTTGATAAAATACAATATCTTTCTTTAGACTTTAGAGATTCAGCTTGGAAACAGGCCCTTCGGCCCATCAAGTCCATGCCAACCAGCACTATCCTACGCACTAGGGACAATTTACAATTCTCAGAAGCCAATTAACCAACATACCTGTACTTCTTCTGAATATCCAGATTCAAGAACAGCTTCTTCCCCACAGCCATCAGACTATTAAACACAACTTCAAACTATGAACTATAACAACCTATTGCACTTTATCGGTTTACTGATGTCAAGTCAAGTTTATTCGTCACATACACATACGAGATGTGCAGTCAAATGAAAAGTGGCCCATATCTCTCTAAACCTATCCTAACCATGTACCTGCCTAATCTGAGGAAGGACATTCTTGCCATAGAGGGAGTGCATAGAAGGTTCACCAGACTGATTCCTGGGATGAAAAGTGTGTGTATATATATATATATTCTATGGTATATGGACACACTGATCTGATCAGTATTTATGCCTACAATATCCTGTTGTACTGCAGCAAATGCAAGAATTTCATTGTCCTATCTGCGAAACACTAAGGGGCAGAAAACGCTGGTGGGTGTTGTGTACAGGCCACCTAACAGTAGTAGTGAAGTTTGAGATGGTATCAAACAGGAAATTAGAAATGCGTGCGACAAAGGCAAAACAGTTATAATGGGTGACTTCAATCTACATATAGATTGGGTGAATCAAATTGGCAGGGGTGCTGAGAAAGAGGATTTCTTGGAATGTATGCGGGATAGTTATCTAAATCAACATGTAGAGGAACCAACGAGAGAGCAGGCTATTTTAGACTGGGTATTGAGTAATGAGGAAGGGTTAGTTAGCAGTCTTGTTGTACGTGCCCTTGGGCAAGAGTGGCCATAATATGGTTGAGTTCTTCATTAGGATGGAGAGTGACATTGTTAATTCAGAAACAATGGTTCTGAACTTAAAGAAAGGTAACTTTGAGGGTATGAGACATGAATTGGCCAAGATTGACTGGCAATTAATTTTAAAAGGGTTGACGGTGGATATGCATAAGAAGACATTTAAAGACTGCATGGATGAACTACAAAAATTGTTCATCCCAGTTTGGCAAAAGAATAAATCAGGGAAGGTAGTGCATCCGTGGATAACAAGGGAAATCAGGGATAGTATCAAAGCGAAGGATGATGCGTACAAATTAGCCAGAAAAAGCAGCATACCAGAGGACTGGGAGAAATTCAGAGACCAGCAGAGGAGGACAAAGGGCTTAATTAGGAAAGGCAAAGTAGATTTATATAAAAGAACAAATAAAACTTTTTTTCGAAATAAATGACACGCCGGGTATTTCTGCTCCGCTATTATGGGAAACCTTCAAGGCATATATTCGCGGTGTCATAATTTCTTACCAAAGTTTTCAAAATAAGGTAAATAAAAGAGAACTTCAGCGGATAGAACAGAAAATAAAACTACTAGAACTGGACAATGCAACTGACCCAACCATAAATAAACATAATAAGATAACTTTATTGAAATATAAAGTCAATAGAATATTATCGGCTAGAGTAATAAGATTATTCCAAATTACAAAACAAGCACACTTCGAATTTGGGGATAAGCCACATAAACTACTTGCGAGGCAACTGAAGCAACGAGAAAAGGAAAAAACTATTACTAAAATTAAATCGGATAAGGGTGAGTTTTTAACACTGCCTAAGGATATTAATAAGAGGTTTGCCCAATTTTATCACAATTTATATACATCTAAAATAAATACAGATGTAAGTAAAATTACAAATTTTTTAGATAATTGCAAGCTGCCAAAATTGGATAGTTTAGAACAAGAGAAATTAGGAGCACGGATTACTAATGAAGAAATAAAACAAATAATAAACTCACTGAAAAATGGGAAGACCCCAGGACCAGACGGTTTTAGTAATGAATTTTATAAAAGATTTCAGGAGTCAATTGTACCAAGATTATTCAATTTATACACGCAGGCTTATACTGAAAATAAACTACCAGAAACCCTAGCAGAAGCAACAATAACACTTATACCAAAAAAAGATAAAGATTTAGATGAACCGGGTTCTTATAGAGCTATTTCACTACTAAATACAGATCAGAAAATTTTGGCAAAGATTCTAGCTAGAAGGCTAAATAATTATATTAACAATTTAATAAATACGGATCAAACGGGATTTATACCCAAAAGACAATCATTTAATAATTTGAGAAGGCTTTTCAATATAATGTATTCTCATAATGAGGACAATGAAGATATTTCAGTTGTCACGCTGGATGCAGAGAAGGCATTTGATCAAGTAGAATGGCAGTATTTATACAAGGTACTCCAAAAATTCAATATGGGAGAGAATTTTATTAGATGGGTTAAACTACTTTACGATAGACATACGGCAAGAATACTAACTAACAATACGCTATCTCCAAAATTTTATTTATCAAGGGGTAATAGGCAAGGGTGTGCCTTATCACCATTGCTATTTGCCCTTATGAAGAACCGTTGGCCGAAAAGATTAGAAATCACTCGAATATTTACGGATATAACACTAAGGACTCAAATAATAAAATTTCACTATATGCTGATGATATCCTTTTATATATTACTAATACACAAACGAGTATACCCACCTTATTAACACTAATTGAGGAATTCGGCTCTTTTTCAGGATATAGAATAAATTGGAATAAAAGCGAAATTATGTCTTTAAAACCACAGGATTCGAGACACTTACTAAAATTCCCCTTCAAAATTGCAACAGAAAAATTCAAGTATCTGGGTATTCAAATTACGAGAAGACACAAACCATTATTTAGTGCCAATTTTATACCACTATTAAATAAACTGAATGATATGATTAAATTTTGGAAAACGCTTCCGCTCTCATTGATAGGTAGAATTAACGCTATAAAAATGACTTTCTTACCACAATTAATATATTTGTTTCAAGCGATCCCAATATATATTCCAAAATATTTTTTCAAAAAACTAGATTCCACTATCACTAATTTTATATGGGATTACAGAACACATAGAATTCAACTAAAGCATTTGTGCAAATCTAAAGAAGTTGGGGGTTTATCATTACCTAACTTTATGTATTATTACTGGGCAGTGCATATTAAGAACATAATGTACTGGCTGGATAGTTCCACTCAGCAGTTGGAGTGGATAAGATTGGAGAAAGAGGAGTGCTATCCGCACGATATAGGAACGATCCTGCTCTCACCGATAAAATTGAATAGTATAATATATAAGAAGAACCCAATTATTCACAATATAATAAGTATTTGGAAACAAATAAAAGTATCCTTGAAATTAAATAATTTATCAGTACTAACCCCACTATTGAACAACCCCGCATTCATAGAAACATAGAAACATAGAAACATAGAAATTAGGTGCAGGAGTAGGCCATTCGGCCCTTCGAGCCTGCACCGCCATTCAATATGATCATGGCTGATCATCCAACTCAGTATCCCGTACCTGCCTTCTCTCCATACCCTCTGATCCCCTTAGCCACAAGGGCCACATCTAACTCCCTCTTAAATATAGCCAATGAACTGGCCTCGACTACCCTCTGTGGCAGGGAGTTCCAGAGATTCACCACTCTCTGTGTGAAAAAAGTTCTTCTCATCTCGGTTTTAAAGGATTTCCCCCTTATCCTTAAGCTGTGACCCCTTGTCCTGGACTTCCCCAACATCGGGAGCAATCTTCCTGCATCTAGCCTGTCCAACCCCGTAAGAATTTTGTAAGTTTCTATAAGATCCCCTCTCAATCTTCTAAATTCTAGAGAGTATAAACCAAGTCTATCCAGTCTTTCTTCATAAGACAGTCCTGACATCCCAGGAATCAGTCTGGTGAACCTTCTCTGCACTCCCTCTATGGCAATAATGTCCTTCCTCAGATTTGGAGACCTTCTCTCATCGACAACACATATCAACAATGGGATAGACTGGGGATTAGGAAAGTAGGGGATATGTATGAATTGGGCAAACTGTTATCATTTCAACAATTAAAATTAAAATTAAAATTGAAGGATAATCAATATTTTAAATATATACAGGTATGTGACTTTATGAAGAAATATACACATAGATTTCAAACTATATTTTTAGACCCTTTAGAAGAAGCCATGAATATTACGGCTGATTCACAAAAATTAATATCATACTTTTATAATAATATATTATATAGAGAATCACCCTCAACAGAAGCACTAAGAGAAGATTGGGAACATGAGCTAATGATAAAGATCTCGAAGGATAGATGGGAAAAGTATTTGATGAATACATATAACTGTTCTATTAATGCAAGACATAATTTAATTCAATTCAAATTATTACATAGACTATATTATTCAAAAACGAGGTTGAATAAATTTTATCCAAACGTCTCTCCCAGATGCGATAAATGTTTGTTTCAAAACGCTAATATAACACATTCATTTGTAGGATGTACAAAGTTGAATAAATTTTGGAGTGATATATTTGATATATTTACAAAGCTCTTCAAGTCAAGAATAGAACCCAAAATGGAATGGATTATATTTGGAATAATAGGAGAAGATACCAATTTAAATAAAGACCAAAATCTTTTTTTTAATTATGGGTTAATAATTGGAAAGAAATTGATACTTAAATTTTGGAAAAATACAACCATACCAACTGTTAAAATGTGGATTAGGAATATGATGGACATAGCACGCCTTGAAGAAATGAGACTCCGACTAATAGATAAATATGACCAATTCTTAAGGAGTTGGTCTCCTTTCATCGACTTTTTGGAATCATGTGATGCAGCGGTACCATAAGGATTGCTGATTTCAGTTCATGACGTGGATAGATCTACATCTCCGAATATAGATTTGAAAAATTCTCTTTTAAGGGGCCTTCTCTTCTATTTCTACTTTCCACTTTTTCTTTTTTATTTTATTTTTTTATTTTTTATATACACACTTCACGTTTTTCTACTCTCTACCATCTATTTTTCCACTTTTTCCCCTTTCTATTGTTTTCTTTTTCTTGTCTTGCTTACTTCCTTCTCATAACATAAAACTAGAGGTTGTACATAGAATGGATCACGGTATGACATAGTTGGCACCTAAAATTAGGTGCCACTGTATTGTTTTGTACTGTATTAACTTCTAATAAAATAAACAAACAAAAAAAAATTAAAATTAAAAAAATTAAAAAAAAACAAAAAAAAACTAGTAGCGTGGATAGGGGAGAACCAGTGGATGTGGTGTATCTGGACTTCCAGAAGGCTTTCGACAAGGTCTCACATAAGAGATCAGAATACAAACTTAAAGCACACGGCATTGGGGGTTCAGTATTGATGTGGATAGAGAACTGGCTGACAAACAGGAAGCAAAGAGTAGGAGTAAACGGGTCCTTTTCACAATGGCGGGCAGTGACTAGTGGGGTACCGCAAGGCTCAGTGCTGGGACCCCAGCTATTTACAATATATATTAATGATCTGGATGAGGGAATTGAAGACAATATCTCCAAGTTTGCGGATGACACTAAGCTGGGGGGCAGTGTTAGCTGTGAGGAGGATGCTAGGAGACTGCAAGGTGACTTGGATAGGCTGGGTGAGTGGGCAAATGTTTGGCAGATGCAGTATAATGTGGATAAATGTGAGGTTATCCATTTTGGTGGCAAAAACAGGAAAGCAGACTTTTATCTAAATGGTGGCCGATTAGGAAAAGGTGAGATGCAGCGAGACCTGGGTGTCATGGTACACCAGTCATTGAAAGTAGGCATGCAGGTGCAGCAGGCAGTGAAGAAAGCGAATGGTATGTTAGCTTTCATAGCAAAAGGATTTGAGTATAGGAGCAGGGAGTTTCTACTGCAGTTGTACAGGGTCTTGGTGAGACCACACCTGGAGTATTGCGTACAGTTTTGGTCTCCAAATCTGAGGAAGGACATTATTGCCATAGAGGGAGTGCAGAGAAGGTTCACCAGACTGATTCCTGGGATGTCAGGGCTGTCTTATGAAGGCAGACTGGATAGACTTGGTTTATACTCTCTAGAATTTAGGAGATTGAGAGGGGATCTTATAGAAGCTTACAAAATTCTTAAGCGGTTGGACAGGCTAGATGCAGGAAGATTGTTCCCGATGTTGGGGAAGTCCAGGACAAGGGGTCACAGCTTAAGGATAAGGGGGAAATCCTTTAAAACCGAGATGAGAAAAACTTTTTTCACACAGAGAGTGATGAATCTCTGGAACTCTCTGCCACAGAGGGTAGTTGAGGCCAGTTCATTGGCTATATTTAAGAGGGAGTTAGATGTGGCCCTTGTGGCTAAAGGGATCAGAGGGTATGGAGAGAAGGCAGGTACGGGATACTGAGTTGGATGATCAGCCATGATCATATTGAATGGCGGTGCAGGCTCGAAGGGTCGAATGGCCTACTCCTGCACCTGATTTCTAGGTTTCTGAATGGGGAAACATTTCTCGCTTGGATATTTATAGCTGCTGTGCAAATAGATTTCTACACCAGCTTCCGTAAAGAAAGTCTAATACTGGAATGCAATCAGCCTTATCATAATCAGCATCATCATATTGCCGTTTCTTTGAAAGAAGATTTCAAGTAATTCCAATGATTGATAAATTATTGAATATTAATTGTTTTTTCTGTAGCCAGCTCTATGCAGAAGCCTAATAATCTTTTGAGTTGAAGAGTGTTAAAAGACATAATTCAAGGTACACCAATTATTAATGATTTCTGAAACAATGTCAAATTATAATCAGATTGGATCATCAATACTGACCAGGAGCTTCTTAGTTTAGTTTTGTTTAAAGGCACAGCGCGGAAACAGGCTGTTCGTCCCACTGAGTATGCGGCGACCAGCGATCCCCGCTCAGTAACTCTATCCTGCACACACCAGGGACAATTTACAATCGTTCCAAGCCAACTAACCTACAAACCTGTACGTCTTTGGAGTGTGCGAGTAAACCGGAGATCTCGGAGAAAACCCGCTCAGGTTACGGGGAGAACGTACAAACTCCGTACAGACAGCACCTGTAGTCAGCATCGAACCAGGGTCTCTGCTGCTGTATTGCAGCAACTCTACCGCTGTGCCAACTTGCCCCCCCCCCCCCCTAGTTCATGTAGTTTATTATTGACACGTACCAAGGTACAGTGAAAAAGTTTTGTTTGCCTGCTATCCAGACAAGGAAAATACTATCTATGAATAAATCAGCCATCCACAGATAAAGAATAAAGGGTACAACATTTAGTGCACGATATAATATTAAAACAGATAAAGATCGTACAAGGGTCTCCAATGAGGTAGTTGGGTAGTCAGGACAGCTCTTGAGCTGCTGAGAGGACCTTTCAGTTGCCTGATAATTCAGGTATAGAATTCAGGTTCAGGAATGATTCAGGTATAAAATTAAATGCACCCCAACCCAACTTGACCCAGCTAACCTGAACTCAAGGACAAAGCCTTGAGTTTGTATCTAGCCAACAAAGGCCAACAATGGACCTACCAGGCACCACCCATTCCTGAGGTCATTTGTGGCTTGGCTGATTGGTCCTGGTCTTTACTTGCCTCCAGCTCTTCACCTTACCACACCCCCACCCACCCCCACCCACACCCACACCCACACTCACACCCCCACCCACACCCCCACCCACCCCCCAAAACGTCACCCATTCTTTTTCTCCACAGATGCTGCCGGACTCACTGAGCTACTCCAGCACTTTGTGACTATATTTAATATAAACCAGCATCTGCAGTTCTTTGTTTCTGCAAGAACAGTAGGTAATTGTGATACTGTTCCTAGAGTCATAATCAGAGAGCGGTGAAACAGGCCCTTCAGCTCAACTTGCTCACACCGACCAACATGTCCCATCTGCCTGCGTTTGGCCCATATCCCTCTAAACCTGTCCTATCCATGTACCTCTCTAAATGTTTCTAACACATTGCAATAATCCTTGTCCCAACTACTTCCACTGGCAGCTCATTCCATGGCCCCACCACCCTTTATCAGAATTAGAATCAGAATCACACCTTATTCGCCATGTATGTTTTGCAACATACAAGGAATTGGCCAGATCAGTCATACAATTAAAAGTAACAAAACACTCAAAAAAACACATTTTAACATGAACATCCACCACAGTGACTCCTACACATTCTTCACTGTGATGAAAGGCAAAATATAGTTCAAGTCCTTCCCTTAGTTCTTCCTTAGTTGTGGGCCTCAAGCCCCTGTTGACGGGTTGATCTTGACTCCAGTAGCCAGCGACGATCGGGCCCTCCGCGTCGAGGCGATCAGCTCCTGCATCGGGGGGTTGTCAGCTCCCCCACGCCTGGCGATCGAACCTCGCGTCAGGGCTGGTCGAACCTTCCGCGGTGTTGGAGCTCCCATCTCAGCCTCTCCCGAGACTGCGAGCCCTTGATGTTAAAGTCCACAGTGGTAGCGGTGGGAGCGATCCCAGGCAAGGGATCAGCTCCGATGTTAAGTCCACGCACCGAGGTGGGGCTCACAACCGTCCGAGGAGGCTTCCAGCTCCATCGATGGTAGGCCGCAGAGTCCGGAGAATGTGACCCGAAAATTGATCACATCTCCGGGAAAGTAAGAACCTGAAAAAAAGTCTCCCCCGATCCCCTCCCCCCCCACATAAAACAGACAGAAGAACATTAAAAACAAAACTTTTAACAAACTAAAAAATAACAAAAAGAATGAAAAAACGCACAGACTGCCAGCAGGGCAGCCATCTCCCCGACGCCACTGGTGGTCTTTATGTGAAAAAGTTACCCGTCAGGTTCCTATTAAATCTTTCCCCCTTCATGTTAAACCTGTATCCACTGGTTCTCGAATCCCCTACTCTGGGCAAGAGTGTGCATCTACCCAATCTATTCCTCTCATGATTTTATACACTTCTATAAGATCACCCCTCATCCTCCTGCACTCCAAGGAATAGAGTCCCAGCCAACTCAACCTCTCCCCATAGCTCAGACCCTCAGGTCCTGGCAACATCCTCGGAAATCTTCTCTGAAACCCTTTCCAACTTGACCAACTATTTCCTCTCGACCCGGAACGTCGCCCATTCCTTCTCTCCAGAGATGCTGCCTCACCCGCTGAGTTACTCCAGCAATTTGTGTCTACCAACATGTTTCCTGTAACATGGTGCTAACAAAAGTGTCAGGTCACAAATAAGGCCCTGAGTTGGCTTAGAGCGGCTGTGGTCCAAATATAACACTAGGCCGAATGTTTTAACACAGTAATAACACAATAATAATCACGTAACTTGATCTGAAGAAGCTAAAACATTGGGTGGTCGGACTCTAATCTACACTACACAGACTAACTTGTAAATATAGCCTCCAAGTATGAAACTACCAAAGCCCTCAACATCCATATATATAGTAGCAGCTCTCTTTGCATATGTTAGTGCAAGGACAGGTGATGGACAAATGTGGGTCAGGATATGGTTTTTGATTTGCATGCAGCAGAAATTATTTGCCATTGCTGCTAAATTGCTGCTGGGTGTGTTTGTGCTACATTTGTAGCAGCTAACAACCTCAGGGAAACTAATATGGGCAATGAGCGCTGTGTCGTAAACAGCCTCAAATTAACTCAAGATCCATTTTGTGCACAGTATGCCATTTAATTTGTTCAAAAGAAGCACAGAACACAGGGCGGCACGGTGGCGTAGCGGTAGAGTTGCTGCCTTACAGCGCTTGCAGCACCGGAGATCCCCGGTTCGCTCCCGACCACGGAGTTTGTACGTTCTATACTGTAGGGAGTTTGCATATTCTACCAGTGATCTTGGAGTTTGTGGGTTTTCTCCAAGATCTCCAGATTCCTCCCACACTCCAAAGACGTACAGGTTTGTAGGTTAATCGGCTTGGTATAGTGTGTAGATAGTGTTAATGTGTGGGGATCGCTGGTCGATGCGGACTTGGTGGGCCGAAGGGTCCTGTGTTCTCGCTGTATCTCTGAACGGAAAAAATCTAAACTGATAAAATTATCATTTAAAATGATTATTACAGTTGCACAGCAGTGGAGTTGCTGCCTTACAGTCAGAAGAAGGGTCCCAACTCGAAACGTCACCTAACCATATTCTCCATAGGTGTTGCCCGACCTGTTGTGTTACCCCCCCACACTTTCAGTTTTGTTGCGCGCTAACCAGCCAGCGGAAAGACAATACATGATTACAATCGAGCCGTCTACAGTGTATAGATTACATGACAGGGGAATAACGTTCAGTGCAAGGTAACGCCAGTAAAGTTCGATCATAGATAGTCCGATGGTAGTTCAGGACTGTGTAGGAAGGAAGTGCATATGCTGGTATAAACCAGAGATAGACACAAAAAAACTGGTGTAGCTTAGCGGGTCAGACAGCATCTCTGGAGAAAAGGAATATGTGACGCCTCTTCGGCACTGCTCTCTGGTTGTGGTAGGATGGTGCAGTTGCCTGATAACAGCTGGGAAGAAACTGTCCCTGAATCTGGAGGTGTGCGTTTTCAAACTTCTGTACCTTTGTGTCTTTTGCTTGTAAGCCAGCATCTGCAGTTCCTTTCTACACATCTGCAGTTCCTTGTGTAACAATGAAACACGCTTGGCAATAGACAATAGACAATAGACAACAGGTGCAGGAGTAGGCCATTCGGCCCTTCGAGCCAGCACCGCCATTCAATGTGATCATGGCTGATCATCCCCAATCAGTACCCCATTCCTGCCTTCTCCCCATATCCCCTGACTCCGCTATCTTTAAGAGCCCTATCTCTTGAGCTCTCTCTTGAAAGCATCCAGAGAACCTGCCTCCACTGCCCTCTGAGGCAGAGAATTCCACAGACTCACCACTCTCTGTAAGAAAAAGTGTTTCCTCCGTTCTAAATGGCTTACTCCTTATTCTTAAACTGTGGCCCCTGGTTCTGGACTTCCCCAGCATCGGGAACATGTTTGTGTGGGAGGGGGGGGACGGGAAGAAAGGAAGGTTCAGAGACAGTAGGCTGTGGGAGAGCTGGGAAGGGGAGGGGAAGGAGGGAGAAAGCAAGGACTACCTGAAATTGGAGAAGTCAATGTTCATGCCACTGGGGTGTAAACTACCCAAGCGAAATATGTGATGCTGCTCCTCCAATTTGTGGTGCGACTCACTCTGGCCATGGAGGAGGCCCAGGACAGAAAGGTCGTATTCGGAATGGGAGGGGGAGTGTTGAGCTACCATGAGATCAGGTTGGTTATTGCGAACTGAGCGGAGGTGTTGGGCGAAGCGATCGCCAAGCCGACGCTTGGTCTCACCGATGTAGATCAGCTGATACCTAGAGCAGCGGATGCAATAGATGAGGTTGGAGGAGGTGCAGGTGAACCTCTGCCGCACCTGGAAAGACTGCTTAGATCCTTGGATGGAGTCGAGGGGGGAGGTAAAGCGACAAGTGTGGCATTTCCTTTGGTTGCTAGGGAAAGTAGCAGGGGAGGGGGTGGTTTGGGTGGGAAGGGGCAAATTGACCAGGGAGTTACGGAGGGACCGGTCTCTGCGGAAAGCCGAAAGTTAATTAATCATTGTTGGTTGGGGTGACACAGAGTTGCTGCCTTACCGCACCAGAGCCCCAGGTTCGATCCTGACCTCTGGTGCTGTCCGTGTAGAGTTTGTCCGTTCTCCCAGTGGTCGCGTGAGTTTTTTCCGGGTGCTCCGCTTTCCTCTCTCACTTCAAAGACATTGAGATATGTAGGTTAATTGGCTTTGGTTAAAAAAAATATTATACATTGTCCCTGGTGTGGGATGGTGTTAGTATATGGGATGATCACTGGTCAGTGCAGACTCGGTGGGCCCAAGTCCCTGTTTCCGCACTGTATCTCTAAAGTCTAAAGTAAAGTCTAAAGTTCAGGGTGAGTTATGTCCTCCCAGTTGACTCGTGATGTTGTGATATGAATGTAGCCAAGTGTTAGTTGATAGCAGTCTCACCTCTAGATCATAAACTTGATAACAGTGCTGTTCTGAGCTGGCGCTGTGATATCAAGTGGTTCTACCTTTTGGACAGGATTCTTAGTTTAGTGTACATGCACACAGCATGGAAACAGCCCCTTCAGGCCACTGAACGACACAAAAATCTGTAGTAACTCAGCAGGTCAGAGAGCATCTCTGGAGAAAACGTATAGGTGACAAGAGTGTTTTATTGTCCCAGATAGAGCAATGAAATTCTTACTTGCGGCAGCACAACAGAATATGTAAACATGGTACATTGTGAACAATATGATGAATGAGAGATAGAAAAAAAAGTTCAGTGTGTATACTGTATATACACATACTCACGCTCACAAGTACACACACATATATATTGCTTGTTTTTGGGGGATGTGTGTATATATATATATATATACACATCCTCAAAAAACAAACAATAATAGTGCAATAGTGATAATAAAAGTCTATTATTAGATTAGAGAGCTAGATAGGGCTCTTAAAAATAGCGGAGTCAGGGGATACGGGGAGAAGGCAGGAACGGGGTACTGATTGGGGATGATCAGCCATGATCACATTGAATGGCGGTGCTGGCTCGAAGGGCCAAATGGCCTACTCCTGCACCTATTGTCTATTGTTTATCGTAGTTCAGAGCTTGTATGAGGCTGTAGTGATTAATAGCCCGATGGCTGCAGGGAAGAAGCCGTTCCTGAACCAGAACATTAGAACAAATGAATGAAAGATATGTAAAGAAGTAATGATGATAAAGGAACCAGGCCATTGTTAGCTGTGGGATAGTTGAGAATGAGTACAGACAACGAGACTCAACAAGAGGATTTTGAAGCTGGTACGACTTAGGTGGGGGAGCGTTGGAGAGAGAGGGGATGCAAGGGTTACCTGAAGCTAGAGAAAGCAATATTCATACCACTGGGTTGTATGCTGCACAAGCAAAATATGAGATGCTGTTTCTCCAATTTGCCATTGGCCTCAATCTGACAATGGAGGAGGCCACTAAGTCCATTGACCAGTGAGCCTGTGCACAGCATCGATCCCCTGTTCCCACTAGATCTACCTTATCCCACTTTCTCATTCACCCCCTACACATGAGAAGGCAATTTTGCAGAGGCCAATTAACCGATAAACCCACACGTCTTAGTGATGTTGGAGGAAACCGGAGCACCCGAAAGAAACCCATGCGGTCACAGGGAGAACCAGAGGTTGAATCGTACCCGGGCATCTGGCGCGTTGAGACAGCACCTCCACTAGCTGTGCCTCTCTGTGCCGCCCTGTTTATCCAAGACTAAAGATCCCGTGATAGGCGGTCACGGTGGCACAGCGGTAGAGTTGCTGCCTTACAGAGAACGCAGCGCCGGAGACCCGGGTTCGATCCCGACTACGGGTGCTGTCTGTGTGGAGTTTGTAAGTTCTCCCCATGGCCTGCGTGGGTTTTCTCCGAGATCTTCAGTTTCCTCCCACATTCCAAAGACGTACAGATTTGCAGGTTAATTGGCTTGGTATGAATGTAAAAATTGTCCCTAGTGTTAATGTGCGGGGATCGCTGGTCGGTGCGGACTCGGTGGGCCAAAGGGCCTGTTTCCGTGCTGTATCTCTAAACTAAACTAAACTAAAACATGAAAAAGTAAGGTGGTTCCCCTTGTCTTCCTGGTTGATTTTTAACTGTCCAGCAAGAAATTCTTAAATTATCAACTTAACAACACACTTTTTTTATGGAACTGCATAGAGTTTGAATAAAACAATAAATTTACATCAGTGTCTACATTTAATAACCCCTTGTGGTTGCAGAATAAAGTCCTTTTGACCTCCCTGAGGTTGAAGACAATGCACAAACAATGCAGGTTCCCTAATTTCTATTTTAAGTTGTGCACTTGAACATAGATCCAATGGGGTTGGTTTAGAAGAAGTTTAGTTTAGTTTAGTTTAGAGAAACAGCGCAGAAACAGGCCCTTCAGCCCACTGAGTCCGTACTGACTAGCGATCCCCTCACATTAACACTACACTACACACACTAGGGACAATTTTACTTTTATACCAAGCTAATTAACCGACCAACCTGCACGTCTTTGGAGTGTGGGAGGAAACCAAAGATCTCGGAGGAAACCCACTCAGGTCACGGGGAGAACGTACAAACTCAGACAAGCAGCCGTTTCAGTCAGGTTCAGACCCGGGTCTCTGGCGTTGTAGGGCAATAGCTCTACCACTATGCCATCGAGCTACACTATCTACATTAGCTGATGGGAAATATGACTGATTGAGTATAGAGATGGAAGCAATTTACCTTTTTTAGAAGAAGAAGGGTTTCGGCCCGAAACGTCGCCTATTTCCTTCGCTCCATAGATGCTGCTGCACCCGCTGAGTTTCCCCAGCAATTTTGTGTACCAGCAATTTACCTTTGTTTGCCAATGTAAATACCAAGCCAAGTATTGGCTGCTGGTTGTACTCTTCTTTCAAGCTCAAATCCAAATGAAACAAATCTACAGAATCACATTAACAAGGTTATATTTGTACATACAAGTGGTGTGAACTATCATGAACAAGTTTCCCCTAACCCCCTAAAAATGTGTTCAATAATTCTAGTTTGCAGATGTAGATGTGTTCAAAAAGTGGGTGGTATCACAGATAGTGAAGATGGTCAAAAATGCTGCAGGATCTTGATCGTTCTTGATCATGAAAACCACAGGCGGAGATTCACACTGGCGATCTCGGCGAGAGAACCCAGGCCTCCGCGATGTTGAAGTCAGCGCCGCTCGCAGCTGGACGCTCCACAACCACAGCTCCGCGATGTTGGAGTCGGCGGTCTCAGCACTCCGGAGCTTACTACATGGCGACCCGGGTAAGGCATCGCCCGCTCCGCGATGGTGCTTCAGCGCTGCGCCGCCGCCGAAGCTGGTTCTGGCCGGTTTCCGGCAGGAAATGCCGCTCCAGTCCATGAGGTAGGCCGCGAGGAGGAAACGAAGATGCGGCTCGGAGGAAAGCCGCATTTCCGACCAGGTAATGACTGAGAAAAACTGTTTCCCCTCCCCCACCCCCCCCCACCCCCCCACCCCCCACATAAAAGAACTAGAAGATCTCCAACAAAACTTCTTAACACACTAAAAATTAAAAAAAAGGGTGAAAGGACGGACTGTAGGCAGAGCAGCCGTACACAACGGCGCCCCCCCTCCAGCATTCCGCCATCTTGAGGTATGGAGATGTAAGGCAGCAACTCTAACTTTCCTCAACAGTGCCACTGTTCTTTATTATTTGCAATGGCCAATTCATCTTCCAATCTGCATGTCAAGATGTGGGAAGAAACTTGAGAAGCTCAAGAAAATCACGAGATGCACAAATTAGAAATTTCTTTCCTTCTCGAAATGCTATTCACATGGCTTTCTGCTAAACGCTGTGTAGTCAATTCAATTCCATTGAATTCACCAGAAGCAAATTTTATAAGGTTATAAATTTGGCCCATCAAGTCTACTCCGCCATTCTATCATGGCTGATCTATCTCTCCCTCCTAACCCCATTCACCTGATAACCCCTGACACCCGTACGAATCAAGAATCTGTCGATCTCTGCCCTAGAAATATCCACAGCCTTCTGTGGCAATAAATTCCACAGATTCACCACACTCTTACTAAAGAAATTCCTCCTCACCTCCTACCTGAAGGAACGTCCTTTCAGTCTGAGGCCTCTGGTACTAGACTCTCCCACTAGTGAAAACATCCTCTCCACATCCACTCTATCCACACCATTGGTACACAAAAATGCTGGAGAAACTCAGGGGGTGCAGCAGCATCTATGGAGCGAAGGATTAGGCAACGTTTCGGACCGAAACGTTGCCTAATCCTTCGCTCCATAGATGCTGCTGCACCCCCTGAGTTTCTCCAGCATTTTTGTGTACCTTCGATTTTCCAGCATCTGCAGTTCCTTCTTAAACACTATCCAAACCATTAACTATTCGGTTCCTCCCCACCCCCCCCCCCCCCCCCACCATCCTTCCAAACTCCAGCGAGTAGAGGCCCAGTGCCGTCAAAAGCTAACCGCATGTTAACCCACTCATTCCTGGGATCATTCTTGTGAAGCTCCTCTGGACCCTCTCCAGAGCCAGCACATCCTTCCTCAGAAATGGGGCCCAAAATTGCTCACAAATCTCCAAATGCGGTCTGACCTGAATCTTATAAGAGCCTCAGCATTACATCTCTTCATAACAAGAGGATTTCAGTATAGGAGTAAAGAGGTTCTTCTGCAGTTGTATATATGGCTCTGTTAAGACCACACCTGGAGTATTGCGTACAGTTTTGGTCTCCTAATTTGAGGAAGGACATCCTTGTGATTGAGGCAGTGCAGCATAGGTTCACGAGATTGATCCCTGGGATGTAGGAACTGTCATATGAGGAAAGATTGAAAAGACTAGGCTTGTATTCACTTGAGTTTAGAAGGATGAGGGGAGATCTTATAGAAAGATAAAATTATAAAAGGACTGGAGAAGCTAGATGCAGGAAAAATGTTCCCAATGTTGGGCGAGTCCAGAACCAGGGGCCACAGTCTTAGAATAAAGGGGAGGACATTTAAGACTGAGGTGAGAAAAATCTCTTTCACCCAGAGAGTTGTGAATTTATGGAATTCCCTGCCACAGATTCCATGCTAGCATTACCCTTGCCTTCCTTACTGCCGATTCGACTTGCAAATTTCAGCCAGAAAGTCGCCAAAAGTTGCTAATTGGGCAATCAATAAGCCACCGCCAGGGCGATGGCTGTGAACTTGTCAGCGTGGGCGTGTTAAAGGAAGGCAGTGCTGGGGAAGTTCAAACCGACCACAAGAGGCGGAGGAGGATGAGTGCTGATGTTGTAACAAACAACTGAGAATGATTCACTCCAGGGGTCAATGTGTCACCTAAACCCCAGGGAAGCAGAAACCAATCAGAGAGGGGTTTTCGGAGAAAGGGCAAGTGAATTAACCAAATTAATTCCGTGAAACTGTCAATTTATCATCTTCCATCTGCATTTCACCAGCCCACAAGAAAAGTTGTTTCTCTGTCTGAGCTGTAATAGCAGGTAAACAGACCCTTTGATCCAACTCGTCTACGCCGACCAAGTTGCCAAACCGAGTTAGTCTCACTAGCCTGAACATGGCACGTATCCCTCTATATCAAGTCAAGTCAAGTCAAGTCAGATTTATTCGTCACATACCCAAAAAGTGCAGTGAGATGAATTTGCCAGCAGCAGTACAATAAAAAAAGAACACACAATACACAATAAAAATTTAACACAAACATCCACCACAGCATTCATAGAAACATAGAAACATAGAAAATAAGTGCAGGAGGAGGCCATTCGGCCCTTCGAGCCAGCACCGCCATTCATTGTGATCATGGCTGATCGTCCCCTATCAATAACCCGTGCCTGCCTTCTCCCCATATCCCCTGACTCCACTAGCCCCTAGAGCTCTATCTAACTCTCTCTTAAATCCATCCAATGATTTGGCCTCCACTGCCCTCTGTGGCAGGGAATTCCACAAATTCACAACTTTCTCACCTTAGTCTTACATGACCTCCCCTTTATTCTTTATTCTAAGACTGTGGCCCCTGGTTCTGGACTCGCCCATCTAGCTTGTCCAGTCCTTTTATAATTTTATATGTTTCTACAAGATATCCCCTCATCCTTCTAAACTCCAGTGAATACAAGCCTAGTCTTTTCAATCTTTCCTCATATGACAGTCCCGCCATCCCAGGGATCAATCTCGTGAACCTACGCTGCACTGCCTCAATCACAAGGAAGTCCTTCCTCAAATTAAAAAAAATCACTGTGGCGGAAGGCACAAAAATTTGGCCAAACCTCCTCCATTCTCCCCTGTGGTCGGGACCACAACCCTCCGCAGTCGCCGCTGCGGGTGTCCAGATGTGCAGACAAGGTAAGTCCAGGTAAGTCCTGAATCGGTGCCTCCCCACCGGAGACCGCGGCTTCAAGATGGTGTAGGTCGCAGGCCGGCGGTCGAAGATCTAAAGTCCCCGCCGCTCCGCGGAAGAAGCACCGACAAGTGTCTTTTAAATGTCAGATTTATACCCGTCTCTATCTCGTGCTCTGGCACCTTGTCCCATAGAACATAGAACAGTACCGCACAGGAACAGATCATTGATGTGATCAACATCACTTCGCCCACAATAGTTCATGTGTAGGAAGGAACTGCAGGTGCTGGTTTGCATCGATGATAGACACAAAATGCAAATAAAAAAAATAAAAAATAAATTGCAAAGCTTCAAGAAGACAGCAGGGGACAGGACACCCGAACCCACGCACACACACACACACCCACGCACACACACACACACACACCCACGCACACACACACCCACGCGCACACACACACACCCACGCACACACACACCCACACCCACGCACACGCACACACACACACACGCCCACGCGCACACACACACACACCCACGCACACACCACACAACGCGCACACCACACACACGACCCACGCCACACACACACACGCCGCACACACACACACACCCCCTGCACACACACACCCCCGCGCACTACACACACACACCCCTGCGTCACACACATCACAAACCCCACCGCGCACACACACACCCCCACGCAACACCACACACACGCCACACACGCACACACCACCACCAACGTGCATCAACAGCACGACACACACACCCACGCACACACACACCCACGCGCACACACACACACCCACGCACACACACATCCACACCCACGCACACACACAACCACGCACACACACACCCACGCGCACACACACCCACACCCACGCACACCCACTCACACACACCCACGCACACACACACCCACGCACACACACACACACACAAACACCCACGCACACCCACGCACACACACACCCACGCACACACACACACACACACCCACGCACACACACACACCCACGCACGCACACACCCACTCACACACACACCCACTCACACACCCACACACACACACACCCACTCACTACACACACACACACACACTCACACACACACACACACACCCACGCACACTCACGCACACACACACCCACGCACACACACACCCACGCACTCACACACACACCCGCATACACACACACACACACACACACACACACACACACACACACACACACACACACACACACACACACACACACACACCGGCGTACACGCACACACACACACACACCCACGCAAGATATAAAAATATAAAAAGATATAAAAATATCTAAAGCCCCCTTCATGTGTTATAATAATTCTGTGTTTTCACCTGGTTATAAGATAATTTGCAAGAAGGAAAAGCGCTAAAGTGCCTGCTACAGTAAACAACCCATCTACGAGAAATTCTGTATAGAAACATAGAAAATAGCTGCAGGAGTGGACCATTCAGCCCTTTGAGCCATTCAATATGATCTTGGCTGATCATCAAACTCAGTGCCCCGTTCCTGCTTTTTCCCCACGTCCCTTGATTCCTTTAGCCCTAAGAGATAAATCTAACTCACACATGAAAACATCCAGTGAATTATTTGTATATGAGGAATAGATGAATCTTCATTCGTTGAGAAGTCTCCTAATGATCACTGTATTTGCTCTCTTAAATAAAGTCTTGATTGTCTAACCCAACCTTTTTGTTGTGATTTAAAGTTTCACTTCATCAGTGCTCTGTTGCCCCTTTAAAAAAGACCCAAATGCAACTATTAAATAACTTTTTTTTAGTTTAGTTTAAAGATACAGCGTGGAAACAGGCCTTTCGGCCCACCGGGTCCGCGCCGACCAGCGATCCCTGCACATTAACACTATCCTACACCCACTATGTACATTTTTTACATTTACCAAGCTAATTAACCTACAAACCTGGACGTCTTTGGAGACAATCATTGTAAATTTAGTACAATAATGGTTTTCAGAGTCCCTTGCAGGATATGAACTTCATCTGGTACATAGAATGTAGAACAGTACTGTACGACACAGGCCCTTCAGCCCACAATGTGTGTGCCAAACATGATGCCATGTTGAACTAATGCCTTCTTCCTCCATGTGATCCATAGCCCTCCATTCCCTGCATATCCATGTGCCTATCAAAAACACAATTATTATATCTGCCTCCACCACCACCCCTGGCAGTGGGTTCCAGGAACCCCCTGTGTAAATAGAAATCGCCCCAAATATCTCCTTTAAACTTTACCCCTCTCAGCTTAAGGTTATGTCCCCTAGTCTTTGACATTACCACCCTGGGAAAAAAAAGTTTCTGATGGTCTCACCTCCCTATGTGTTGTGTTGTGTACTATCAGGTCTAATTTAAGCTTCTAATTTAAAGAACTTCTGTTTTTTTTCACACTTGGCTGAGTTTGGTCGTTGACTTGCTGAAGTCTATAGCTCTCACTTCTCCATGAATCTGCTGATCGTGATTCATCTCCAGCAGAGCTGACTTGAAGACCCTAGATTCTATCATCAATAACAACCCCTTATCTCTTGCTTCCACAAACCTTTTTTTTTGTGTGAGCCCAACTTGTAAGAGAGCTAAGGACTTAAAATATACATGTTTTGCTTCAACCTTATTTCTATCTTATTTGTGTCATCACTCATCTTCTAATTAGGAAGCATTTCCTCTGGAACAGGATCGAAGGCTGTGGAGGCCAAGTCAATGGATATTTTTAATGCAGAGATAGATAAATTCTTGATTAGTGCGGGTTATGGGGAGAAGGCAGGAGAATGGGCTTAGGAGGGAGAGATAGATCAGCCATGATTGAAGAGCGGAGAAGACACTCTGGCAAATAGTTCCACAGATTCACCACCCTCTGGCTAAAGAAATTCCTCCCCATCTCCTTCCTAAAAGAAGGTCCTTTAATTCTGAGGCTATGACGTCTAGTCCTAGACTCTCCCACTAGTGGAAACATCCTCTCCACATCCACTCTATATGGTGCCTTTCACTATTCTGTACATTTCAATGAGGTTCCCCCTCATCCTTCTAAACTACAGTGAGTGCAGGCCCAGTGCCGACAAATGCTCATCATACGTTAACCTACTCATTCCTGGGATCATTCTTGTAAACCTCCTCTGGACCCTCTCCAGAGCCAGCATATCATTGCTGAGATAAGGTGCCCAAAATGGCTCACAATAGAAACATAGCAACATAGAAAATAGGCACAGGAGGAGGCCATTCGGCCCTTCGAGCCAGCACCGCCATTCATTGTGATCATGGCTGATCGTCCCCAATCAATAACTCGTGCCTGCCTTCTTCCCATATCCCTTAATTCCACTAGCCCCTAGAGCTCTATCTAACTACCTCTTAAATCCATCCAGTGATTTGGCCTCCACTGTCCTCTGTGGCAGGGAATTCCACAAATTCACAACTCTCTGGGTGAAAACGTTTTTTCTCACCTCACTCTTAAATGGCCTCCCTTTATTCTAAGACTGTGACCCAGGTCTGGACTCGCCCAACATTGAGAACACTTTTCCTGCAACTAGCTTGTCCAGTCCTTTTATAATTTTATATGTTTCTATAAGACCCCCCCTCATCTATCTAAACTCCAGTGAATACAAGCCTAGTCTTTTTAATCTTTCCTCATATGACATTCCCACCATCCCAGGGATCAATCTGGTGAACCTACGCTGCACTGCCTCGATCACAAGGATGTCCTTCCTCAAATTAGGAGACCAAAACTGTACACAATACTCCAGGTATGGTCTCACCAGAGCCCTATACAACTGCAGAAGAACCTCTTTACTCCTAATACTGAAATCCTCTTGTTATGAAATATTAGGAGGGAGAGATAGATCAATATTCCAAATGCAGCCTGACCAGCACCTTATAGAGCCTCACCCTTGCTTAACCCTGTACAACCTTAACCACAATCCTTCCACATCACTGAACCACACTGAACTGCACACTATTAAGCTTACTTTGCATACTTTGGCTTGTGGAATCTTGGTTTGGTTTACTGAGAATATCGGATCATTTGTTTGTTGTGTTGTGGTGTTCAATGTGGCTGTGAAGCTGCAGCAAGTAAGAATTTTATTTATAAGGCCCTGATGCGTATGACCATGCAACACTCTTGATATCACAGTGAAGCAGCAGTAGAGTTGCTGCCTTACAGCACCAGAGACCGGTGTTCAATCCTGACTACAGTTGCTGTCTGTAGGGAGTTTGTACTTTCTCCCAGTGACCACGTTGGTTTCCTGCAGGCGCTCCGGTTTCTTCCTACACTTCAAAGACAAACAAGTCTGTAGCTTAATTGGCTTCGGTAACAATAAAAATAAAAATGTCACTAGTGTAGCAGAGTGCTAATGTACGGGCTGATCGCGGGTCGTGACGGACTTGATGGGCAGAAGGGCCTGTTTCCAACATGGATACAACAGGTTTGGAGGGATATGGATCAAACGCGGGCAGGTGGGACTAGTGTAGCTGGGACATGTTGGTCGGTGTGGGCTAGTTGGGCTGAAGGGCCTGTTTCCTCACTGTAACACTCTATGACTTTCCACACTGGATCTCTAAAGTCCTGTATTCTCCTGCCAGCGATTCAAGATCACTCACCATCTGAGGCCATTAATAAAGTCTCTTGAAGTCGCAACCACACTGACTATTCTTTTGTGTTTGGTAGGAAAGTTGAAAAAAATGACAAAAATCCCAAATGTTTGAAGCCACGAAGCAGTCCTGAGATTTCTCACGGCTCCCGGGATTTGTTTGGCCACATTTTTTAAGTTGCTATTTTTACATGTGTTGGAACCTCAATCCACTTACAAAACGACTGAAACTTCAAGGTCATTCTGTTCTTAACCGTTTGCACGTCTGATGTTCGATTATCGGTGAGTATCTATATTTGGCATCGTTAATTGGGACTCATTATTGGCGGCGGTGACCATTTCACCGAACACTCGCACTCTGTCCGCCAAGGTTTTCTGGATTAATTCAATCATTTAAAATCAAAATTGGTCACTCTCGGCCTCCCCACTCTCACATGTGCCTGGATAAAAGATTTCCTCACCAACCGGCCCCAGACTGTGAGACTCGGCCCCCAACTCTCCTCCACTCGCAGGTTGAGTACCGGGTCCCCACAGGGCTCAGTGCCGACAAATGCTCATCATACGTTAACCTACTCATTCCTGGGATCATTCTTGTAAACCTCCTCTGGACCCTCTCCAGAGCCAGCATATCATTGCTGAGATAAGGTGCCCAAAATGGCTCACAATAGAAACATAGCAACATAGAAAATAGGCACAGGAGGAGGCCATTCGGCCCTTCGAGCCAGCACCGCCATTCATTGTGATCATGGCTGATCGTCCCCAATCAATAACTCGTGCCTGCCTTCTTCCCATATCCCTTAACTCCACTAGCCCCTAGAGCTCTATCTAACTACCTCTTAAATCCATCCAGTGATTTGGCCTCCACTGTCCTCTGTGGCAGGGAATTCCACAAATTCACAACTCTCTGGGTGAAAACGTTTTTTCTCACCTCACTCTTAAATGGCCTCCCTTTATTCTAAGACTGTGACCCAGGTCTGGACTCGCCCAACATTGAGAACACTTTTCCTGCAACTAGCTTGTCCAGTCCTTTTATAATTTTATATGTTTCTATAAGACCCCCCCTCATCTATCTAAACTCCAGTGAATACAAGCCTAGTCTTTTTAATCTTTCCTCATATGACATTCCCGCCATCCCAGGGATCAATCTGGTGAACCTACGCTGCACTGCCTCGATCACAAGGATGTCCTTCCTCAAATTAGGAGACCAAAACTGTACACAATACTCCAGGTATGGTCTCACCAGAGCCCTATACAACTGCAGAAGAACCTCTTTACTCCTAATACTGAAATCCTCTTGTTATGAAATATTAGGAGGGAGAGATAGATCAATATTCCAAATGCAGCCTGACCAGCACCTTATAGAGCCTCACCCTTGCTTAACCCTGTACAACCTTAACCACAGTCCTTCCACATCACTGAACCACACTGAACTGCACACTATTAAGCTTACTTTGCATACTTTGGCTTGTGGAATCTTGGTTTGGTTTACCGAGAATATCGGATCATTTGTTTGTTGTGTTGTGGTGTTCAATGTGGCTGTGAAGCTGCAGCAAGTAAGAATTTTATTTATAAGGCCCTGATGCGTATGACCATGCAACACTCTTGATATCACAGTGAAGCAGCAGTAGAGTTGCTGCCTTACAGCACCAGAGACCGGTGTTCAATCCTGACTACAGTTGCTGTCTGTAGGGAGTTTGTACTTTCTCCCAGTGACCACGTTGGTTTCCTGCAGGCGCTCCGGTTTCTTCCTACACTTCAAAGACAAACAAGTCTGTAGCTTAATTGGCTTCGGTAACAATAAAAATAAAAATGTCACTAGTGTAGCAGAGTGCTAATGTACGGGCTGATCGCGGGTCGTGACGGACTTGATGGGCAGAAGGGCCTGTTTCCAACATGGATACAACAGGTTTGGAGGGATATGGATCAAACGCGGGCAGGTGGGACTAGTGTAGCTGGGACATGTTGGCCGGTGTGGGCTAGTTGGGCTGAAGGGCCTGTTTCCTCACTGTAACACTCTATGACTTTCCACACTGGATCTCTAAAGTCCTGTATTCTCCTGCCGGCGATTCAAGATCACTCACCATCTGAGGCCTATTAATAAAGTCTCTTGAAGTCGCAACCACACTGACTATTCTTTTGTGTTTGGTAGGAAAGTTGAAAAAAATGACAAAAATCCCAAATGTTTGAAGCCACGAAGCAGTCCTGAGATTTCTCACGGCTCCCGGGATTTGTTTGGCCACATTTTTTAAGTTGCTATTTTTACATGTGTTGGAACCTCAATCCACTTACAAAACGACTGAAACTTCAAGGTCATTCTGTTCTTAACCGTTTGCACGTCTGATGTTCGATTATCGGTGAGTATCTATATTTGGCGTCGTTAATTGGGACTCATTATTGGCGGTGGTGACCATTTCACCGAACACTCGCACTCTGTCCGCCAAGGTTTGCTGGATTAATTCAATCATTTTAAATCAAAATTGGTCACTCTCAGCCTCCCCACTCTCACATGTGCCTGGATAAAAGATTTCCTCACCAACCGGCCCCAGACTGTGAGACTCGGCCCCCAACTCTCCTCCACTCGCAGGTTGAGTACCGGGTCCCCACAGGGCTCAGTGCCGACAAATGCTCATCATACGTTAACCTACTCATTCCTGGGATCATTCTTGTAAACCTCCTCTGGACCCTCTCCAGAGCCAGCATATCATTGCTGAGATAAGGTGCCCAAAATGGCTCACAATAGAAACATAGAAACATAGAAAATAGGTACAGGAGGAGGCCATTCGGCCCTTCGAGCCAGCACCGCCATTCATTGTGATCATGGCTGATCGTCCCCAATCAATAACTCGTGCCTGCCTTCTTCCCATATCCCTTAATTCCACTAGCCCCTAGAGCTCTATCTAACTACCTCTTAAATCCATCCAGTGATTTGGCCTCCACTGTCCTCTGTGGCAGGGAATTCCACAAATTCACAACTCTCTGGGTGAAAACGTTTTATCTCACCTCACTCTTAAATGGCCTCCCTTTATTCTAAGACTGTGGCCCCTGGGTCTGGACTCACCCAACATTGAGAACACTTTTCCTGCAACTAGCTTGTCCAGTCCTTTTATAATTTTATATGTTTCTATAAGACCCCCCCTCATCTATCTAAACTCCAGTGAATACAAGCCTAGTCTTTTTAATCTTTCCTCATATGACAGTCCCGCCATCCCAGGGATCAATCTGGTGAACCTACGCTTCACTGCCTCGATCACAAGGATGTCCTTCCTCAAATTAGGAGACCAAAACTGTACACAATACTCCAGGTATGGTCTCACCAGAGCCCTATACAACTGCAGAAGAACCTCTTTACTCCTAATACTGAAATCCTCTTGTTATGAAATATTAGGAGGGAGAGATAGACATAGAAACATAGAAACATAGATCAATATTCCAAATGCAGCCTGACCAGCACCTTATAGAGTCTCACCCTTGCTTAAACCTGTACAACCTTAACCACAGTCCTTCCACATCACTGAACCACACTGAACTGCACACTATTAAGCTTACTTTGCATACTTTGGCTTGTGGAATCTTGGTTTGGTTTACTGAGAATATCGGATCATTTGTTTGTTGTGTTGTGGTGTTCAATGTGGCTGTGAAGCTGCAGCAAGTAAGAATTTTATTTATAAGGCCCTGATGCGTATGACCATGCAACACTCTTGATATCACAGTGAAGCAGCAGTAGAGTTGCTGCCTTACAGCACCAGAGACCGGTGTTCAATCCTGACTACAGTTGCTGTCTGTAGGGAGTTTGTACTTTCTCCCAGTGACCACGTTGTTTTCCTGCAGGCGCTCCGGTTTCTTCCTACACTTCAAAGACAAACAAGTCTGTAGCTTAATTGGCTTCGATAACAATAAAAATTAAAATGTCATTAGTGTAGCAGAGTGCTAATGTACGGGCTGATCGCGGGTCGTGACGGACTTGATGGGCAGAAGGGCCTGTTTCCAACATGGATACAACAGGTTTGGAGGGCTATGGATCAAACGCGGGCAGGTGGGACTAGTGTAGCTGGGACATGTTGGCCGGTGTGGGCTAGTTGGGCTGAAGGGCCTGTTTCCTCACTGTAACACTCTATGACTTTTCACACTGGATCTCTAAAGTCCTGTATTCTCCTGCCGGCGATTCAAGATCACTCACCATCTGAGGCCAATTAATAAAGTCTCTTGAAGTCGCAACCACACTGACTATTCTTTTGTGTTTGGTAGGAAAGTTGAAAAAAATGACAAAAATCCCAAATGTTTGAAGCCACGAAACAGTCCTGAGATTTCTCACGGCTCCCGGGATTTGTTTGGCCACATTTTTTAAGTTGCTATTTTTACATGTGTTGGAACCTCAATTCACTTACAAAACGACTGAAACTTCAAGGTCATTCTGTTCTTAACCGTTTGCACGTCTGATGTTCGATTATCGGTGAGTATCTATATTTGGCGTCGTTAATTGGGACTCATTATTGGCGGTGGTGACCATTTCACCGAACACTCGCACTCTGTCCGCCAAGGTTTGCTGGATTAATTCAATCATTTAAAATCAAAATTGGTCACTCTCGGCCTCCCCACTCTCACATGTGCCTGGATAAAAGATTTCCTCACCAACCGGCCCCAGACTGTGAGACTCGGCCCCCACCTCTCCTCCACTCGCAGGTTGAGTACCGGGCCACCACAGGGCTGTGTGCTAAGCCCCCTCCTATACTGTCTCTACACCTACGACTGTAGTCCGGCCCACAACAACAACCGCATCGTCAAATTTGCTGACGACACTACTGTAGTCGGACTTATTTCAAAGGGAGACGAGGCAGCCTACAGAGAGGTAGTCCTGAAGTTGACAGCCTGGTGCTCAGAAAACAATCTGGCTCTGAACACCAGGAAAACAAAAGAGCTCATTGTCGACTTCAGGAGGCACAGCACCGACTTAGTCCCCCTACATATCAACGGCGAGTGTGTGGAGAGGGTCAACACCTTCCGGTTTCTCGGCGTCCTTATCTCTGCTGACATCTCCTGGACAGACAACACGACAGCGGTCATCAAGAAGGCTCAGCAGTGGCTGCACTTCCTGAGGGTTCTCAGGAAGCACAACCTGGACTCCAACCTGCTGCTGACCTTCTACCGCTCGTCCATCGAGAGCCTGCTGACATACTGCATTACAGCATGGTACGGCAGCTGCACCATGGCAGACAGGGAGAGGCTTCAGAGGGTAACTAGGACAGCACAGAAGATCATTGGTTGCCCTCTCCCCTCCCAGATGGATATTTACACATCCCGTTGCCTTAGCAGGGCAAAGAATATCATCAAGGACAGCTCCCATCCTGCGTTTGGACTGTTTGACCTGCTGCCCTCTGGAAGGCGCTATAGGTGCATCAAAACTAGGACAAATAGACTCAGGAACAGTTGTTTTCCGAAAGTCATAACTACTCTTAACTCACCCATGCACTGACTTCACAGCCCAACCCCAGGACTTCCATCTACTCCATCCACGTACTGAAATTTGGAACTGTAATGTGTATTGTAATTGTAATTTTTAATATTTTTTAAATAATTTTTAATATTTTAATATAACTTTAAAAATCTGCCTAAGAATACTACCTATTCATCCTTCACCATTTTGCCTTTATAGATATGTATACAGCGCCGCAGAATTGTGCACCTATCCCCCCCCCCCCCACCTTGTTTTGTTTTCTGTTTCTTGTTTTTTGTACTAAATGATATGTATGCACTGAGTACGAGCTGCTTTTAATCTCATTGTACGTATAGTGACAATAAATGGCATATCTATATCTATCTTAACTCCCCTTCCCCAGCCAAGTCGACCTTCCTGCCCCCCTAGATAGAAACAAAATGCTGGAGTAACTCAGCGGGACAGGCAGCATCCCAGGATAGAAGGAAATTATGACGTTTCGGGTTGAGACCCTTCTTCAGACCGTCAGTCTGAAGAAATTCTTCAAACTTCACACTTTATGCCCCCCTTCCGCTTTCCCCTCCCATGTACACTCATAGAAACATAGAAACATAGAAAATAGGTGCAGGAGGAGGCCATTTGGCCCTTCGAGCCAGCACCGCCATTCATTGTGATCATGGCTGATCGTCCCCTATCAATAACCCGTGCCTGCCTTCTCCCCATATCCCTTGACTCCACTAGCCCCTAGAGCTTTATCTAACTCTCTCTTAAATCCATCCAGTGATTTGGCCTCCACTGCCCTCTGTGGCAGGGAATTCCACAAATTCACAACTGTGAGTGAAAAAGATTTTTCTCACCTCAGTCTTAAATGACCTCCCCTTTATTCTAAGAATTTATTCTCCTTTATTCTCATTTAGTTTAGTTTCGATTAGAGATACAGCATGGAAGCAGGCCCTTCAGCCCATCCAGTCCACGCCGACCACCGATCATATACTAGTTCTCCACACTCCCGACACACAAGGGGCAATTCTACAGTGGCCAATTAACGCACAAACCCGCACGTCTTTGGGAAGCGCGAGGAGAACCGGAACAGCCGGAGAAAACCTACATGATAACAAGGGCAACTAACTGAACTGAAGGGCAGCACAGTGCCGTAGTGGTAGAGCTGCTTCCTTACAGCGCCAGAGACTCGGGTTCGATCCTGACTACGGGAGCTGTCTGTACGAAGTTTATACGTTTTCCCCGGGAACTCCGGTTCCCTTCCACATTCTGAAAACATACAGGTTCGCAAGCGAATTGGCTTGGTAAAATTGTAAATTGTCCCTAGTGTGTGTAGGATGGTGTTAAATTGCGTGGATCACTAGTCGACACGGACTCGTTGGGCCGAAGAGCCTGTTTCTGTGCTGTAACTCTTAGCTATACTAAACTAAACAAATCTGATTTAACAAGTTTGTTTCAGGTTATAGTGGGCTAGTGGAATCAAGGGATATGGGGAGAAGGCAGGCACGGGTTATTGATAGGGGACGATCAGCCATGATAACAATGAATGGCCTCCTCCTGCACCTATTTTCTATGTTTCTATGCTTCTATGTTTCTATACTTGGCTCTTTGATTCAGGATTCAACCAAAACATTCATTTATGGTGCTATTGTAAATATTTTTGGATGCTCTATTCCTTGACATAACAATCTGGTATGCAAGATAAAATGCAACATTCTGTTTTTTTTAATGCTCTGACCGAACTTGTTCGACCCTCAAACCTTTCACATAAGACATGCCTAAAAATGGCATGAAAATTGCAAGGACTAATTTTTTGTTGAGATAAGCACTGATTATTTGTTTAACTTAACTTTTGGAGTCAACGTGTCACACGGCACAGATGCAGGCCATTTGGCCCATCATGTGCACACTGACCTTTTTGTCCAGCAATACTATTTCCCCATATTGTCCATCTGCTCCTTCCCTATTTAAATGCCCCTCCAATATTGTAATTGTAGCTGAATCCCCCCCCGCCCCCGGCAGCCCCCGTATGCCCCTGTCCCACTTAGGAAACCTGAACGGAAACCTCTGGAGACTTTGCGCCCCACCCAAGGTTTCCGTGCGGTTCCCAGAGGTTGCAGGTGGTTGCCGGAGGTTGCAGGTAGTGGAAGCAGGTAGGGAGACTGACAAAAACCTCCGGGAACCGCACGGAAACCTTGGGTGGGGCGCAAGGTCTCCAAAGGTTTCCGTTCAGGTTTCCTAAGTGGGACAGGGGCATTATCAACCACGATCCACGGTGGCGCAGCGGTGGAGTTGCTGTCTAACAGCGCCAGAGACCCGGGTTCGATCCTGACTGCAGGTGCTGTCTGTGTGGAGTTTGTATGTTCTCTCTATGGCCACGTGGGTTTTCCCCGCATGCTCCAGTTTCCTCCCACACTCCAAAGACGTGCAGGTTTAATTGGCTTCTGTAAATTGCCTCTAGTGCTGTAGGATACAACTAGTGTACGGTGATGGCTGGTTGCCGCGGTCTGGGTGGGCCAAAAGGCAAGTTTCTATGCTACATCTCAAAACTAAACTAAACTAAACTAAAACGTCTAAGCTTGTAGGTTAATTGGCCTCTGTAAATTGCCCCTAGTGTGTTGGATAGAACTAGTGTACGGCGATGGTTGGCACAGTCTCGGTGGGCCGAAGGACCTGTTTCTGTGCTGTACCACCAAACTAAACTAATTTAAGCTAAACTGAACAGAACTAAACAAATCTAAACTAAACTAAACCAAACTATGCCTCTTTTTACACATCTGTGTGCATGCTACTTTTCTAGTTGAGAGGACGGACCATTAAGACTTTTGCCTTTGACTGGACACACACACACACACTGGCTTCAGACGGACGGACTCCCTATGGATTTCACGAGCACACGCCCAGGTTGTGGAGGATAATGAATGCAACGCACAGCCTGCACGTATCTGGAGTTAATAGACTCCACAGTTTACTATCAGTGAGGGCATCAGGTTAATTTGCTCCTCCCTAGGGAGTTAGCAGGAAGAGACGGCTTCAGCAGCTCTCAATGAAAATAAACCGAAGTTTAGTGTTTAGTGATACAGCACGGAAACAGGTCCTTCCTCAGATATGGTGCCCAGAATTTAAAGGTGTCAAAGGTTTCAAAGGTCTTTTATTGTCACGTGTGCCAATTACGCACCATGATATGTGAATTACAATACAGCCGTACGAAAAATAAAGCAACAAGACTCACAACTACATGAAGGTTAACACAAACATCCGCCACAGCAGATTCACCACATTCCTCACTGTGATGGAGGGCAAAAGAGTCCAAACTTCTCCATCTTTATTCTCCTGCGGTCGGGCCAGTCGAACCATCCGCAGCCGGGACGATTGAAGCTTCCGCAGCCGGCGGTCGAAGCCCCCGCGTCGGGGCGATCGAAACTCCTGCGTTAGGGGTGGTCGAAACACCCGCGGCCTGGTTCCCGAAGTTGGTCTCTGACCAGAGACCGTGGGCTCCGTGAGGTTAAGTCCGGAAGCTCCCGTCGTTGGAGCTCCAAGGTCAATCCCTGACAAAGGGATCTCAGGCATGCCACACTAATTGCTCACAATACTCCAAATGTGGCCTGACCAGCGCTTCCTAGAGACTCAGCATTACATCCCTAGATTGGGTTTCCTTATTGAGGTTGGCCTGATAGAGACTTGGCATTATATCCATAGGTTGAATGGCCTTATAGAGAGGATGGCCTAAAGGGGCTGTCTCACTTGGGCAACCTAATTGGCAAGTTTAGAAGAGTTTAGGAGAATTTGAAAAAATGTCATGTTGAAGACCTCCTTCGACTTCCTTCGACTATGTTGAAGACTAGCTTCGACTCGCTACGACTAGCTACGACTTACTTCGGGAAAATTGGACACCGATTAGCGGAGAGTGAAGACGATCTCCTTCGACCTCCCTTCGACCTCCCTTCGACTATGATGAAGACTATCTATGACTACCTTCGACTACCCTCGATTACCTACACTAGCATGCCGACCTACTACGACCTACTACGACTAACCCTACGATTAAAAAAAATAACGATTTTTTTCCATGGCAACCTTATTCTACTCGCGGGCATTTTTCAACATGGTGAAAAATACTCCTTGTCCTAGCTGAAGCCTCGCGTACACGGGGACTATGCTCGAGCATGAAAGAGAGTTACAAAGACCTCCTAGGACCTCGTGTTGACCATGCTGCGAGTATGAGTCGAGGGCAAACTCTTCTAAACTCGCAGATTAGGTCGTCCAAGTGGGACAGCCCCTTTACAGAGACTCAGCATTACATCCATAGGTTGGGTGGCCCTATAGAGGTTGGCTTTATAGACCCTCAGCATCAGGTTTGGTGCTATCCAGTCAGCGGAAAGACAATTCCTTTATTACAATCGAGCGATCCACAGCATACAGATTTACGATAAAGGGAATGTCGTTTAGTGCAAGATAAAGTCCAGTAAAGTCCAGGGGTCTCCAATGAGGTAGACAGTAGCTCAGGACCCCTCTCCAGTTACAATTCAAGTGACTGAGGTGTTGAACTTATAGAGGTCTATGAAATCATGAAAGGAATATATAGGTTGAATGTATTGTGTCTTTTACCCAGAGTAGTTAAGTCAAGAGTCAGGTGATATGGGTTTAATAAGAGAGAGGAAGAATAGGAACCTGAGGACAACTTTTTAACTCAACTTAAGGTGAAGAGGAAAAGATTTAATAGGAATCTGAGCGGTAACTTTTTCACACAAAGGGTGGTGGGTGTATGGAACAAGCTGCCAGAGGAGGCAGTTGAGGCTGGGAGTATCCCAATATTTAAGAAGTAGTTAGACAGGTACATGGATAGGACAGGTTTGGAGGGATATGGACCAAATGCTGGCAGGTGGGAGTCATGTAGATGGGACATGTTGGCCGATGTGGGCAAATAGGGTCGGAGGGCTTGTTTCCACACTGTATCACTCTATGACTCAGAGGACGGTGGGCATATGGAACGAGTTCCCAGAGGAGGTAGTTGAAGCAGGTTCTATAACAGCATTTAAAGGACGCATTGATAGGAAAGGTTTAGAGGGATATGGGCCAAACACAGGGAAATGGTACCAGCATAGATGGGGCACCTTGTTTGGCATGGAGGAGTTGGGCTGAAGTGCATTTTTCCGTGCTGTATGTTTCTCTGACTGCCTCACACCATTAAAATGAAGCCAACCTCATCCTGCACAACACAGAAGCAAGGAACTGCAGATGCTGGTTTCCAAAAAAAAAAAGACACAAAGTCCTGGAGTAATTCAGCGGGTCAGGAAGCATCTCTGGAGAACATGGATAGATGACATTTTGGGTCAGGGCCCTTGTTCAGACTGATTCTGGCGGTGATGGGGAAAAAGGAACCAAGTTGGAAGTGAGGAGAGACAGGACAAAGGCTGGTAAGTAATAGGTGGATACAAATCAGCAGTGAGGCCGGAGATGACAAGATGTCAGGTGTAAGACAAAAGGACTGAAGAGTTGTGAATTGTGAAGCTAGAGGAAGGAATACAGGTGGAAACATAGAAAATAGGTGCAGGAGGAGGCCATTCGGCCCTTCGAGCCAGCACCGCCAGTCATTGTGATCATGGCTGATTGTCCACAATCAATAACCCGTGCCTGCCTTCTCCCCATGTCCCTAGATCTAACTCTCACTTAAATCCATCCAGTAACTTGGCCTCCACTGCCCTCTATGGCAGAAAATTCCACAAATTCACAACTCTCTGGGTGAAAACGTTTTTTCTCACCTCAGTCTTAAATGGCTTCCCCTTTATTCTAAGACTGTGGCCCCTGGTTCTGGACTCACCCAACATTGGGAATATTTTTCCTGCATCTACCATGTCCAGTCCTTTTATAATTTTATATGTTGCTATAAGATCCCCCTCATCCTTCTAAACTCCAGTGAATACAAGCCTAGTCTTATCAATCTTTCTTCATATGACAGTCCCGCCATCCCAGGGATTAATCTCGTGAACCTACGCTGCACTGCCTCAAGGGGAGGGGGAGGGGAGAAATAGTGTGAGTCGAGGTGGGGCGCACGGGAGAGGGGGTGGGGTAGAAAAAGAGTGGGGGGGGAGGGGGAGAAAGTGGGGTAGTTGTTGGTAGTTATGCCCTGTCCCACTTAGGAAACCTGAGCGGAAACCTCTGGAGACTTTGCGCCCCACCCAAGGTTTCCGTGCAGTTCCCGGAGGTTGCAGGTGGTTGCCGGAGGTTGCAAGTAGTGGAAGCAGGTAGGGAGACTGACAAAAACTACCTGCAAACTCCGGGAAACGCACAGAAACCTTGTGTGGGGCACAAAGTCTCCAGAAGTTTCCTTTCAGGTTTCCTAAGTGGGACAGGGGTCGCAGCGGCCTCTGCAGTCCATCTGTCATTTTATTATTTTCTGTCTCGTTTCAATGTAGTTTTTATTTTATTTGTTTTGACGGGGTATGTGTGTGGGGGGCGGGGTCGGGGGGGGGAAAACTTTAAAATCTTTCCCCTGCACGGGAGACCCGACCTTTTCTTTGTCGGGTCTCCGTTGTCGTTGGGGCTGCAACGTGGAGCGGCCTCCAGCAGGAACGACCTGGGGCTCCAGTCGCGGAGCTGCGGACTTACGTACCATCATGAAGCTGGCCGAGTCTGGAGCGGGTGGAGCGGTGGTGGCGCGCTGCTGTGACCCAACCCCCGGAGATTCGGAGGCTCCAACCGCAGATCTGGCAGACAGGAACACCGGGAGCCCGCGGGTCCCTGCTGGGAGACCGCTTTTTGGGGCTTCTGCAACGGCGACTTCTCCCGCCCGAGTTGCGGGGTTGAAGATTACCTGGAGCGGGGCCTTACAACATCGCCCCGCGCGGCTTAGAATGGCCGCGGGACTTTGCTAGCGCCCGCCGGGGGCTCCAACACCAAGACCCGGAGCGTGGCCTTGCATCACCCGACGCGGCTTTAATGGCCGCGGGACAATTACCATCGCCCGCCGGGGGCTTTGACTCTGACATCAGGGGGGAGAGGGGAGTGCAGGGGAGAGATACGTTTTTGCCTTCCATCACAGCGAGGAGGAGATGCGCTGTGATGGATGTCTGTGTAAATTGTATTGTGTCTTGGGTCTTTTTCTTTTTGTATGTATGACTGCAGAAACAACATTTCATTTGGACCTCAACGAGGTTCAAATGACAAATAAAAATTGTATTGTATTGTATTGTATTGTATTGTATTGTATTGTATTGTATTGTATTGTATTGTATTGTATTGTATTGTAAGCTAAATAATTCCCTAAAACTTGGATAGTTTAAATTGGATAGTTATATGGATGGGAAAGGAATGGAGGGTTATGGTCTGAGCGCAGGTATATGGGACTAGGGGAGATTATGTGTTCGGCACGGACTAGAAGGGTCGAGATGGCTTGTTTCCGTGCTGTGATTGTTATATGTTATATGGTTATATGATTAAAACGTTACATCCTGCAGAAGTGCAGGATCACCAACAGAGGCCGCCACTTGCTTGTGTTATTAAAACTTAGGCTGGATTTGGATTAACAATGGGTCTTCCTCTTCTTTCGTGACCATCTTCCATGTTTCAAATGTTGACATCGGTGTCATCGTCCATCCTGAAAAGGACGCAAGCTTCCGGCAACAATCGGTGGGAGCCATCACTTGTTGCAATAGATGATGGTGATAGCAGAATTAGCTCGGGATACTTCCAGCTTCCAGCCCCGTGACCTGGACGCTTCTGCTATGGGGCCAAAATATACTTTACTGATTAACACATCAAATGTGCAATTAACACATCAAATTAAAATAAGACACTTCTTGTCTCTGTGGTGTCTACTCAATTGCAGTAGGGTGGCACGGTGGCGCAGCGGTAGAGTTGCTGCCTCACAGCGCCAGAGACTCTTCGTGTAAAAATGTTGCCCCTCAGGTTCCTATAAAATCTTACCCCCCTCACCTTGAACCAATCTCCTCTGGTTCTTGATTCCCCTACTCTGGGTAGCAAACTGTGCATTTACCATATCAATTTCTTTCAAGAGGGCTACAGTTTAAGAATAAGGCATAAGCCATTTAGAACGGAGACAAGGAAACACTTTTTCTCACAGAGAGTTGTGAGTCTGAGGAATTCTCTGCCTCAGAGGGAGGTGGAGGCTGGTTTTCTGGATGCTTTCAAGACAGAGCTAGATAGGGCTCTTAAAAATAGCGGAGTCAGGGGATATGGGGAGAAGGCAGGAACGGGGTACTGATTGGGGATGATCAGCTATGATCACATTAAATGGCGGTGCTGGCTCAAAGGGCCGAATGGCCTGCTTCTGCACCTATTGTCTATTGTCGATTGTTAAAATATTTGGCAGTATTTCAATAGTCTTTTTATTTAACGTCCTATATTACTTAATGTTCTCATAACTTTTACTTTATTTTTTCTAACTATTGAAGTTCATTTGCATAATTTTCCAAAAGTCCCTATTAGGGAAATTTTAAAATGACACTTCCAACTATAGATCTTCTTGAGGTATCTTCCTTCTTCCATGACCATTGCTTCCCCTCCATCTTAAGCGTGAGGCCTCTCAACCGCATGCGTTTCACTTCTGCTCTCCAACCGCTCTCCTCCCACACAGAGCAAGGGTAAGGTTCCCCTTGTCCTTACCTCCCACCCCCCTCCCCAGCCTCTATCTCCAATGCACCACCCTCCGTAATTGTCACCACAATTAGTGCGGCATGGTGGCGCCACGGTGGAGTCGTTGCCTTCCAACGGCAGAGACCCGGTTTCGATCCTGATTTCGGGTACTTTCGGGGGGGGGTGGGCCTCTGGAGGCCATGCAGCAGTCTGGGGCTCGGCTGCACCAGGCGCCGCTCCAAGCGGCCGAGGGCATGGACTGCACGCGGCCTACAGCGGTGGAGCAGCGGCGGAGGATGTCACGGCTACGCTTGGCTAGGCCGACACTGCAACGGACAACCCTGCCAGGATCTCCTCCAACCTCATCTATTGCATCTGCTGCTCTAGATGTCAGCTGACCTACATCGGTGAGACCAAGCGTAGGCTTGGCGATCGTTTCGCCGAGCACCTCCGCTCGGTCCGCTTTAACCAACCTGACCTCCCGGTGGCTCAGCATTTCAACTCCCCCTCCCATTCCGTATCCGACCTCTTTGTCCTGGGTCTCCTCCATGGCCAGAGTGAGCAACACTGGAAATTGGAGGAACAGCACCTCATATTCCGCTTGGGCAGTCTGCACCCTAGTGGCATAAACATCGACTTCTCCAATTTCCAGTAGCCCTTGCTGTCTCCTCCCCTTCGCAGCTCTCCCTCTGCTCCTCCCTTTCTCCTTTCTCCTCCCCGCCCCTACCCCCCCCCCCCCCCCCCCACCCTACATCAGTCTGAAGAAGGGTTTCGGCCCGACCCAAAACTTTGCCTATTTCCTTCGCTCCATAGATGCTGCTGCACCCGCTGAGTTTCTCCAGCATTTTGGTCTACCTTCGATTTTCCAGCATCTGCAGTTCCTTCTTAAACCCTGCCAGGACAACAGATGTTCACGGCCAGATCAAGATCCCTGCACTTACAACAACCGGGACTCTAAAATGGCGCCAAACTGGTGACTGTGTATACTGACTCGGTGTACTACTGTGGTACGCTTGTACTGTATCTGAGATACTTATCTAATATGTATCAAGTGCTTATGAATAGTGATACGTACTGAACTGTACACAAAAATGAATTTCACTGAAGCTTGGTAAATGTGACAAATGAAGAACCATACCACGCTGTTCTGAGTTTGTACGTTCTCCCTGTGACCGCGTGGATTTTCTCTGGGTGCTCTGTTTTCCTCCCGCATTCCAAAGACGTACAGGTTTGTGGGTTAATTGGCTTGGTTGAAAATTGAAAATAGTAGGACAGTGTTAGTGGTGGTGTTAGTGTGTGGGGATCATTGGTCGGCGCGGACTCGGTGGGCCGAAGGGCCTGTTTCCATGCAGTATCTCTGAACTAAACTATGTTGAAGATGAAAATAAAATCTCATTGAGCCGTTTCCACTAGTGGGCCCACTCCCTTTTTTTTTTAATTAGTCTCCTGACCCATCACTTGATGTCCAACAGAGGGCGATGTTGGACCATTCTCATCCAAGGACAGCTTGCAACCCAGCAGTATGAATCTTGATTTCTTTAACTTCAAGTAACCCTTGCATCCTTCTCCCTCTCCGTCCCTCCTCCACCCAAGTGGTCGTTCAAGTTTCAAAATCGTCTTGTTGTGTTTCATTGTCTGTGACTCATTTTCACCTAACCCACATCTAACAATGGCCTGTTACATTTATCATCAATACATTTTTGCATCGCTTTCATTCATTCCTCTATATCTCGCTATAGTACTGTCTAAATCTCTTGCTTCCCGTTCCACTGGCTTTCAGTTTGAAGGAGCAACTTCCAAGATGGCGCCCAACCCCGGGGACTATTTGCGTGCTGGCCACAGAAGCAGATCTACAATCACATGTTACAATCGCTCCACACTCTGAAATCTCTACTCCTACAGCAACATTTCTTTCTTTGCACTAAATATTATTCCCTTATCATGGATCTATGCACTGGCTCGATTGTAATCATATATTGTCTTTCCGCTGACAGGTGAGCATGCAACAAAAGCTTTAACTAAACTAAACTAAACTGTGGTATAACCGTGGGTCTCGACCCGAAACAACACCTATTCCTTTTCTCCAGAGATGCTGCCTGACCCGCTAAGTTACTCCGGACTTTTGTGTCTCATCCAACAACTGTTGTTCTTTGAATGGCCTCTCTAACCATTCACTTAGAGTCGTAGAGTCATAGAGTGATAGTGTGGAAACAGCCCTTCAGTCCAACTTCCTCACACCGGCCAACATGTCCTAGCTACACTAGTCCCACCTGCCTGTGCTTGGTCCATGTCCCTACAACCCTGTCATATCCATGTACCTGTCTAACTGTTTCTTAAACATTGGGATATCCCCAGCCACAGCTCCCTCCTCTGGCAGCTTGTTCCATACTCCCACCATTCTTTGTGTAAAAAAATTACCCCTCGGATTCCTATTACATCTTTTCCCCTTCACCTTAAACCTATGTCCTCTAGTTCTCAATACCCCCACTCTGGGCAAGAGACTCTGTGCATCTACCCAATCTATTTCTCTCATGATTTAATACGATCAGATCTATAAGATCTACTAGACTAAATGGGACCCGTTGGGTCCCAGCATCACACAGGAGGGCTGGTCATCCAACGCAATATTCCACCTCTCCACCAATTCTAATATTGGTGGCCAGTTGGGGGGCGGGGGGGGGGGGCTTTCTGGAGCGCTGGTATGGGTGTTGTGGGCTGAACGGACTGGTTTCCAGAGGGCTAGTATGCAAATTGTGCGTCAAATGGATTCTTGGGCTGGCGTCTCAGTCAGTCAAGCCTGTTGTGCTGGCAACTCACTCACTCACGGCTGGTGGGCTGGTAGTTGACTCACGACTAATCCTTGAAATTCTATTTCAAGCAGGGTATAAGACCACCAAATTCAAGTGCAGTTTCTTACCACTTCTAGCAGGGTGCAAGGCCACCAAATTCAAGTGCAGTTTCATACCATTTGAAGTAGGGTGCAAAGCCACTAAAGGCAGCGAGTCGTGACCTCTCCCTCCTCCATCTTGCAGAGACTGAGCCACACCCACATTTACGGGTTTTATAACCCCCCCCCCCCCCCCCCCCCCCCCCCCCCCCCCCCCCCCACCGGAAAAGGTGTGGCTTTCATGGAGTGATTGACAGAAGAGAGATTCTCAACATTTAAAAAAAAAAATAATAACACTTTTAATTTTCATTGATGGGAAGAATTCTCTGCACCTGCTCAGCGGAGGGGGTCTGAGTAAGATGGCCAAAAATCACAGCCGTAAGTGGTAGCGTTTTATCTAAAATCAATATACAGTGCAAACAGGAAGTAAGTGCATTTACAGTAGTGCCTTTTAACTTCAAGCCAAAGCACCCGCCACCATTTGCAGTAAGTAGTGCCTTTCAACTTCATGCCACCATTTGCAGTAAGTGGTGCCTTTCAACTTCAAGCCAATGCACCAAAGCCACCATTTGCAGTAAGTAGTGACTGTCAACCTCATGCCACCATTTGCAGTAAGTAGTGCCTTTTCTACTTCAAGCCAAAGCTCCCAAGCCACCATTTACAGTAAGTAGTGCCTTTCAACTTCAAGTCAAAGCTCCCAAGCCACCATTTGCAGTAAGTAGTGCCTTTCAACTTAAAGCCAAAGATCCCAAGCCACCATTTGCAGTAACTGGTGTCTTTCAACTTCAAGCCACACCCAAGCCATCATTTGCAGTAAGTGGTGTCTTTCAACTTCAAGCCACACCCAAGCCATCATTTGCAGTAAGTGGTATCTTTCAACTTCAAGCAACACCCAAGCCATCATTTGCAGTCAGCAGTGCCTTTCAATTTCAAGCCAAAGCAACCAAGCCACCAAGCGACCGCCGGCCCTGCAGACTGCGGTGCTTCCAGCTGCGGCACGGCAGGTACTTTGACCGCCGGCCTGCGGCCTACACCAGCCTGAAGCCGCGGTCTCTGGTTGGAAAGAGCCGATCCTGGACTCACCTTGACTTTGACTTTGTCCCTTACCATCTGGACGCCCGCAGCAACGGCTGTGGAGGGTGGTGGTCCCGACCACGGGGGAAAATGGAGGAGGACTGGCCAAGCTCTGTGCCTTCCACCACAGTGATGAATGCTGTGGTGGATGTTTGTGTAAAATTTTTATTGTGGTTGTGTTCTTTATTACTGTACCGCTGCTGGCAACCCAAATACCACCGACCCTGGTTGTGTGGCAATTAAATTATTTCAATAAATTATTTCAATTTGCAGTAAGTGGTGCCTTTCAACATCAAACCAAAGCTCCCAAGCCACCATTTGCAAAAAGTAGTGCTTTCAACTTCAAGCCAAAGCACCTAAGCCACCATTTGCAGTAAGTAGTGCCTTTCAACTTCATGCCACCATTTGCAGTAAGTTGTGCCTTTCAACTTCAAGCCACAATTTGCTGTAAGTAGTGTCTTTCAACTTCAAGCCACACCCAAGCCACCATTAGCAGTAAGAGGTGCCTTTCAACTTCAAGTCAAAGCTCACAAGCCACCATTTGCAGTAAGTAGTGCCTTTCAACTACATGCCACCATTTGCAGTGCCTTTCAACTTAATGCCAAAGCACCCAAGCAACAATTTGCAGTAAGTAGTGCCTTTCAACTTAATGCCAAAGCACCCAAGCCACCATTTGCAGTAAGTAGTGCCTTTCAACTTCAAACCACAATTTGCAGTAAGTAGTGCCCTTCAACTTCAAGCCAATGCACCCACGCCCCCAAAGCAGCGGGCTTCTAAATTGCACTACTACTACTGTATGTACGTATATATATTTATTGCTCATTATTCTATGTTCGCTCTTCAGGGGAGATGCTAACTGCATTTTGTTGTCTCTGTACTGTACACTGCACAATGTCAATAAAGTTTGAATCTGAATCTGAATCTTCGGCCGAGACCACGCCGACCACTGTGTCCTGTCTGAAGAAGGATCTCGATCTGAAAAATCGCCCATTCCTTCTCTCCATTAATGCTGAGTTACTCCAACATTTTGTGTCTACCTGTTCGCACTAAATCTGTGTCATCCCACTTTTCTTTTCCCTACATACTTGGAGCAACTCACAGACACCATTTAGCCTTGAAAATCGCATGACTTTGGGACGTGGGAGGAAACCGGTGCTTGGAGATAAGACGAGGATGAGCCATTAGAGTGAGGGGGGTATCACGGGGAGAACAGCAGGAGCCAGCGAGGGGCACCAGAGGGGAAGGGGCTGGATGGTGGTGCGTTTGGGACTCACTGAGGGCGCTGGGCGCTTTCCTCCACCGGGATCAGACTCTCCGCTTTCCGTTTGGCGACATCTCCAACTCCAGGCCGGGCTGAGCAAGGCTGCTTCCATTCCCTATGAAAATTGTGTATGAATGGAGACTTCCACCGGCCACCCGCAGCGTCCCACAGCTCCAGTAAAAACGCGATGGTGCAGGAAGGGGCGGGCCATCCCGGGGAGTGACAATTCGCGCGGCGCTGACTTGCAGGAGAGGTAATCGATCAGCCCACCCGCGGCTTTACAGTTTTTAAACCTTGCTAACTTTTACAATATACTACCAATCAGAATTAAACTTGTTGCACAAGAGAACGGTGCGTGAGCTGGAAAAAATCGTAGCGCTATATTGTACCATTTTTGCATAAATACAGAAAAAACGCGCAAAAAGGAAGAGGACAAGAACAAAGATTTAGCTATATAGGAGTAGTATTAGGTCATTCAGCCCATCAAGTCTTCTCCGCCATTCAATCGTGGCTGATCTATCTCTCCCTCCTAACTCCATTCCCCAATCTTATTAATGGAGTGATCCATTCCATTAATTTCTGATTTTGGTAAAGGGTCAGATAAATGGTCGCGTAACCCTTGCCACCAGTGTAGAAGATGATGACGTTTGACATGGTGACATGAGCTGACCTTGTTGTTCCAGGTAACCAGCTGGAGACCAACGTTACTCTTTTTCACGAAGAGACAAAGGTGAAGTTCTCGGAACTGGCTGAGGAGCTTCTGTGGGAGTACATACACAGTGGTGAGCCAATGTACGTGCAGTGCAAGCAGAAGGCTAGAATTCAGAGCAAAAGGAAAAAACAAGCTGAGTTTAGTTTTTAGTTTAGAGATACAGCGTGGAAGCAGGCCCTTCGGCCCACCAAGTCTGCATCGACCAGCGACCCTACACACACTGGGGTCAATTTACAATGATACCAAGCCAGTTCACCTACAAACCTGTACATCCTTAGTGTGTGGGAGGAAACGCCCACGTAGGTCACGGGGTGAACGTACAAACTCTGTACAGACAAGCACCCGTGGTCAGGATTGAACCCGGGTCTCTGGCTCTCTAAGGCAGCAACTCTACTGCTGTGCCACCGTGCTGGAGGAACACATAAACTGCTGGAGAAACTGTGGGTCAGGCAGCATCTGACTTAAATTAAATCAAAATTAAGGTTCTTGTATTGTAGCACATTATTGCTGTGATTTTCCACTTTAGGACACAAGTCATTTGGATATTGCCTCTTCGATCCCTTGGTGATTTTTAAACCTGTGGAATGTCCCAGAAGCTGTTTTCTTGGTCATTGACTCCAGATGAAAGAGCTTCAGACATTTACTCAGCGGTTCTTTTAGAAATTCTGTTAGAAAATCTAATATCTGCTTATATGTCCAAAATAAACATGCAAAATGAGGACTGGACTTTTATAGCGAATGTTGAAATCCAATGTTGCTCATTGCTCAAAATGTTTGTTGAGCCGTGACCCGAGTGTAATGTGCAGGAAGGAACTGCAGATGCTGGTTGAAACTGAAGATAGACATAAAAAGCTGGAGTAACTCAGCAGGGCAGGCAACATCTCTGGAGAGAAGGAATGGGTGACGTTTCAGGGCGAGGCCCTTCTTCTGACTTCTTAGGGAAAAGGGAAACGAGAGATAGAGACCATGATGTAGAGAGATAAAGAACAATAAATTAAAGATATGTAAAAAAGTGACGATGGTAAAGGAAACACGCGTTTGTTGGCTGAAAAAGTGAATCTAACGGACTTGGGTGGGGGAGGGATGGAGAGAGAGGGAATGTCAGGGCTAGATAAATCAACATTCATACTACTGGGCTGTAAGCTGAGTGTAATGTTGGAAAAACAGTAGCTGATCGACATTGCTTCACAAACACAAATATGACAGTAAGCAGTTCAGTTTCAGCTCAGTTTATTTTATTGTTACATGTACTGAGGTACAGTGAAAAGCTTTTGTTATCTGCTCAGACAGGAAGTCTCTGCAGAGGGTAGTGAGGGGAGCCGAGAGGATCATTGGCGTCTCGCTACCCTCGGTACAAGAACTGTTCCAGAGCTGCTGCCTGAAAAAAGCACTGAGCATAGCAAAGGACAGGCTGCACCCACTCCACACACATCTGGATCTCCTGCCATCAGGAAAGAAGTACCGCAGCATCAAAGCCCGGACAACCAGACTGCTAAACAGCTTCCTTCCACAGGCTGTGAGGCTGCTAAACAGCCATTCCACCTGATTCTGCTGCTTTTGCACTGACAATTTAATAACTGGCACTGAGTAATAACTCTGACACTGGCTCAGGGCACTTAAATCAGCTGCCCTGGACATTTTATGACTGTTTTTTTACTTGTATTTTAATGTTGCTTTTTTTAACCTGCACTTTTTTAACTATTCGTACTTTTATCAGGAACGGGATTGTTTTTTAATCGTTTTTATTTATGCGAGAAATGTTTAAGTTTTATGTGCGATACTCCGGTATTCCCAGGGAAACGTCTTCTCATTTTGCACTGTACAATTGTTGCTTTGCAAGATGACAATAAAAGGATGATACCTGATACCCAGTCAGCAGAAAGACAGTTTCTGTTTTTAGTAAGACGACGTATACGAGAAGAAGGCCAATGCACGGAGGCCAAGAGGAAGACCAAAGCTTTGCTACAATGATAATTAATTTAGTTTAGAAAACCAACGTGGTCACAGGAAGAAGGTACAAACTCCACACAGACAGCACCCACACAGGATCGAATCAGGGTCTCTGGCGCCCTAAGGCAGCAGCTCTTGCGCTGCGCCACCGGGTTGAAACTGCAGCTGCAGCCCGATCAGAGGACTGATGGAGGAATTTATGTCAATTGGGTCTCCGGCGCTGCAAGCGCTGTAAGGCAGCAACGCCACTGCTGTGCCACCGTGACTGCCCTTGGAAAGATTGACCTATCTTTCATGTTCACATCGTGGTGGTGATTTTAAGATGGAACTTTGATAGCTCTATGTTTTAATGGATGGTTTCATTCCAAGTTCAACCTTCATGTCTTATTTTCCATCATTTATTTCTGATTGAGATTCATTGCTTCCGATACCTTATGCACAGTCAAACGTTTTGGCACCTATTTTACTTCAGATTCTTTTGTTTCAAGGGACAAGGCAGGTGGCTATGGAATTCAGGCGCTCGGTGGGATGTTAGTTGAATACGTTCATGGGGACTTTTTGAACGTGGTGGGATTTCCCCTCAATCACTTCTGCAAGAAGCTGGCTGAAATCAACAGTTCATTGGAAAGCCAGTCTACGGCAAGCAATGCCACGCCTAGTGGTTCCGTAAACCAGGACAAGATGATGGATGCAGAAAAGGGCCTGAAGTCTGACCAAACTACACCAATGGAAGCGGAGCCAAAAGGTTTGGGTGCAACGCCACAAAACGCTACCTCTGAGGCACGAGAGTCGGAAGTGCCCGACAGTTTACCAAGGACATCCGGCCACGTTGAGATGAATGAGGGCCTCCTCAAAGTGGCAGATCTGGTGGACGGTTTCAAAGCGTCAAAGGTGCAGAAATTACATTGTGAACAGAATTTATTTTGGCCGTCAGAACCTTTTTCCCCCAAGATGGAAATATCAAATATTAAAGTGAGAGAGGAGGTGTGTAGGGCAAGTTTGTTTTACGCAGAGGGTGGCATGTGTCTGCATTGCGCTGACAGGGATGTTGGTGGAGGCAGATACGATAGTGGCATTTACAAGACTTTTGGATAAGTACATGGTTAAGCGGTGAATGGAGGGGTTATGAATCATGTGCAGATGGAACAGAGGTGTTCTATCTTATGGGTTAAATTACCTACAGTTATATTTAACCCCCATAGAACATAGAAAAGTACAGCAGTGCAACAGGCAAAGGCCAACAATGTCTATGTCGAACATGATGCCAAGAGTTAATCTTGACATCATGTTTGACACAGACATTGTGGACCAAAGGGCCTGTTCCTGTGTTATACTTTTTTCTATGTTTTCTCTCATGGGTTATAATAACGTCTGTGTGTAGCAAAGGATCTTGAGTTACATTTGTGCTCATTTGGTTGGATAGCCATTTGTCGTTTCGTCAATGGTTTATCTTCTAATTGCAATTCAAATATAAATACAAAGTGCGAAAGTGTTGCAACTAAAACTGAACACCATGGCAGGCCAGCCTGTGCTGCCCATGCCCACCGTGAACTGTCTGCTGAACACACACACATGTGATGAATGGTCACTTCTTCATGTTTGTGAATTAATTATTGGTTAAATAATTAAAATATTTAAATTGGTTAAATAATGTGGAGATAATTGAGCGATGAATTGTATTCACAGATGTAATTAATTTTTTGCCATTTATTAACTGTTGAATGTTTAAAGAGCAAAATTCAGTTTATTAGCTTTTGTGAAAATTTTGAAGTGGGAATTTTGTAAACATTATTCACTTTCTCAGCTGATTTAACTTTGTATCCCTATCTATGATTTGTAGTTATTATTTAACCTACTCACACACTTTTTGGTTTTTACAATGCTAACTTTTCCCCAGCGCTGACTGTTGTGGTTTTAACCTGCAGGTCCCGTTCACAGCCACCAAACTGAAAGTATTTTGCATCAGTGAGACCAAGCGTAGGCTTGGCGATCGTTTCGCCGAACACCTCCGCTCGGTCCGCAATAACCAACCTGATCTCCGGGTGGCTCAGCACTTCAACTCCCCCTCCCATTCCAAATCTGACCTTTCTGTCCTGGGCCTCCTCCATGGCCAGAGTGAGGACCACCGTAAATTGGAGGAGTAATAATAATAATAATGGATGGGATTTATATAGCGCCTTTCTAATACTCAAGGCGCTTTACATCGCATTATTCATTCACTCCTCAGTCACACTCGGTGGTGGTAAGCTACTTCTGTAGCCACAGCTGCCCTGGGGCAGACTGACAGAAGCGTGGCTGCCAATCTGCGCCTACGGCCCCTCCGACCACCACCAATCACTCACACACATTCACACACAGGCAAAGGTGGGTGAAGTGTCTTGCCCAAGGACACAACGACAGTATGCACTCCAAGCGGGATTCGAACCGGCTACCTTCCGGTTGCCAGCCGAACACTTAGCCCATTGTGCCATCTGTCGCATTATTCATTCACTCCTCAGTCACACTCGGTGGTGGTAAGCTACTTCTGTAGCCACAGCTGCCCTGGGGCAGACTGACAGAAGCGTGGCTGCCAATCTGCGCCTACGGCCCCTCCGACCACCACCAATCACTCACACACATTCACACACAGGCAAAGGTGGGTGAAGTGTCTTGCCCAAGGACACAACGACAGTATGCACTCCAAGCGGGATTCGAACCGGCTACCTTCCGGTTGCCAGCCGAACACTTAGCCCATTGTGCCATCTGTCGTCCCAATGAGTATGAGTAGCACCTCATATTTCACTTGGGCAGTTTGCACCCCAGTGGTATGAACATTGACTTCTCTAATTTCAGGTAGTCTTTCTCCTCTCCTTCTCAGCTCCCCCTCAGCCCTCCTGCTCCACCTCTTCATTTCCTCCCCCCCCCCCCCCCCCCCACCCTCACATCGGCCTGACGAAGGGTTTTTTACCCCGAAACGGTGGCCTATTTCCTTCTCTCCATAGATGTTGCCTCACCCGCTGAGTTTATCTCCAGCGGTGTTGTGTCCTACCTAGGAAAGTATTTGATGTGTTGAGCACACAAGATGGTTTAGAAGCTTCAGACCTTGCTCAAAGATAAAGACCACAGTGGATGGGGTCAGAACGTTCTTAGATGCGTGAGTATCGCTGGGCTTAGTAGATAAAACGCCGGGAACTTCGACAATGTGAGTGAATCAGGCAATCGTGCTGAGGCTGATCGATTTCCCTGTGAAGTTGTCCTTATTTGTCTTTGATCTTCATCACACCTCTTCACGTAGATGTTTGTACAGTCGCCACTGAAAGTTTGAAACAAAATAGAGATACGTGGAGTTTTAGACGGTGGGGCGGCACGGTGGCGCAGCGGTAGAGTTGCTGCTTTCGAGCGCCAGACACCCGGGTTCGATCCTGAGTACGGGGTGCCATCTGTACGGAGCTTATACGTTCTCCCCCATTACTGTGTGGTGCTTTCTCCGGGTGCTCCGGTTTCCTCCCACACTCTGAAGATGTACAGGGTTGTAGGTTAATTGGCTTTGGTAAAAATTGTAAATTGCCCCTGGCGTGTAGGATAGTGTTAGTGTACAGGTGATTGCTGTTCAGCTCAGACTCGGTGGTGCAAAGTGCGTCTCTCTAAAGTCTCTAAAGTTTAAAAATGGTACTAGTGTCCAGTAGATGGGGCATGTTGGTCGTTGTGAGCCACGTAGCTGTGTGACTCTGATTCATTGACAATCTGTACAAATTGTTTAGTTTTGTTTATAGACACGGCGAGGAAACAGGCCCTTCGACCTACTGACTCTGCACTGACCAGTGATCCCCGCAACTTAACACTATCGCACACACTTTGGGGATCATTTTACATTTATACCAAGCCAATTAACCTACAAACCTGTACATCTTTGGAGTGTGGGAGGAAACCGAAGATCTTGGAGAAAACCCACGCAGGCCACGGGGAGAACGTACAAACTCCGTACAGACAGCTCCCGATGTTGGGATCGAACACGGGTCTCTGGCGTTGCATGCGCGCTGTAAAGCAGCAAATCTACCGCTGAGCCATCGTGCTGCCCTGGGGCGGTGTAGGGCGCCTTAAAGTTTGAGTGTCATGACAAATTGAGAAGATTACTTATGTATTCTCTTTTTCACCCATGTTTTTGCAGTCTATAAGAACACAAAACTTGCCAACATGTTTCTGGTGTCAGGCACTGCAAATTCTGTGTGTGACTATATTAGTTACTAGACTAAGTGGGACCCATTGGGTCCCAGCATCACACGGGAGGGCTGGACCCCCAGCGCAATATTCTACCTCTCCACCAATTCCAATTTTGGTGGCCAGTGGGGGGGCTTTCTGGAACGCTAGTTTGGGTGTTGTGGGCTGAAGGGACTGATTTCAAGAGGGTTAGTATGGACATTGTGGGCCGAATGGATTATTGGGCTGGCGGCTCAGTTACTCAAGCCTGATGTGCTGGCAGCTCACTCGCTCATGGCTGATGGGCTGGCAGTTGACTCATGGCTATTCCTTGAAATTCCATTTCAAGCAGGGTGCAAGGCCACCAAATTCAAGTGCAGTTTCATACCATTTCAAGCAGGGTGCAAAGCCACTAAAGACAGCAAGTCATGACCTCTCCCTCCTCCATCTTGCAGAGACTGAGCCACGCCCTCACTTCTGGGTTTTATAGTCCCTCCCCACTCCCACCAGAAGGGCGTGGCCTTCATGGCATGATTGACAGGAGAGAGTATCTCAACATTTTTTAAACACTAATAACTCTTTTACTTTTCATTGATGGGAAAAATCCTCGACACCTGATGAGCGGAGGGGGACTGAGTAAGATGGCCAAAAATCACAGCCATGGTAGCGTTTATTTTCTAAAATCAATATAAAGCGCAAACAGGAAGTGGTCAAGATTAGACTTTTAATTATATAGAAGGCAAGGCAAATTTAATTAGGCAAGGCAACTTTAATTAGGCAAGACAAATTTAATTAGGCAAGGCAAATTTAATTATGCAAGGCAAATTTAATTAGGCAACTTTAATTAGGCAACACAGCTTTAGTATTTCCAAACCAAAGGCAACACAGCTATGCATTTCCAAACTAAAAGCAACACAGCTTTAGCATTTCCAAACTATATTTTCAAACCACATTAAGGGCACTGACAGGTCAGAAAAACCACTCACAGTTTAGTAGACATGTATTCAGTGTTATTCACACCTCAGACTGAGAGACATGACCCTCTCGCTCCCCCATCTTGCAGAGACTGACTGAGGCACTCCACACTTCCGGGTTTTATAGTCCCTCCAGAAGGGGCGTGGCCTTCAGGAGAGAATATCTCAAGATTTTTTAAACACTAATAACTCTTTTATTTTTCATCGATGGGAAAAATCCTCTTGTCCTGCGCAGCAGAGGGGGCCAAAAATCACAGCCGTAAGTGGCAGCGTTTTTTCTAAAATCAATATACAGAACAACAGGAAGTGGTCAAGATCAGACTTTTAGTAATATAGATAATAATGATCACATTTGGCCACTGTTCACTCATCTGGATTTGGCTGTGAAAGAGGGGCCAAATCAGTGTGCATCAACTCCTGGGGCAAAGGCTACAGACTTATTTCAGGTAAAGTATCTTGGTTTTTATAACCGTCGCTCCCACATGAATCAGCAGACATTCTCCACTATTGTCGATCTTGCACTGTTCAGAAACCACTGTCTATTGAAGGTAATTGGAGGGGGTGCAGAGGAGGTTGCCAGAATGCTGCCGGGTTAAAGCGTACTTGCTACAGCGACAGGTTGGACAAACTTGGATTGTTTTCCCTGGATCTCTGTAGGCTGCAGGGAAACCTGATAGAAGTGTATAAAATGAAGAGAGGTATAGACATGGATTGTCACCTTGTTGTGGTGGAGAACGTTGTGTGGACCTGAGATCCTGAGAGCGATGTCGTCTGGAGCTATGCTCCTGGTAGGGCCACCCATGGCGGTAAGGTCGAGGGGGAGTTCTCTGACAAAGTGCAATCCAACCATGACATCAACGGTGGAACAGGTGGAGGACGATGGCTGACCTTAGTGGAGCGGATGGGAAGGCAGATGAAGGGTGCAGCAGAAAAGGGTCTCCAGTCGTCATGGACTCCATGCCACTGGATCCTGACCCAGATCTGTCAAGGACCGTGGGGTGGCTGTCTGTGCACCAGTCTCTCCACATTAAACAAAGCCACGCACAGGCGTCCTCCAACCCTGGAGACACCCATGGTCAGTCATGATCGAAGGGGGCCTAAGAAGAATCGATAGGGTAGATAGTCAGAATCTTTATCCCAAGGTTCTTGATTTGTAAGGGTATAAAGGAGAAGGCATGAGAACGGGTTGAGAGGGAAAGAAAGATCAGGCAGGCATGATTGAATGCCAGAGTAGACTCGATGGGCCAAATGGCCTAATTCTGCTCTAATGACATGACATTTCAAAGAAGAGAAGGTTCAGGTTAAGGCAAGAGATTGCAAAATTTAATGCAGAAGAGCAGGACAATTTTTTTTTCACAAGAGTGGTGAATTTATGGAAAGTGCTGCCAGGGTTGGTGATGGGAGCAGAAATGAAAGCTGCTTTTAAGAGGCTTTTAGATAGGCATATGTATATAATAAAATAATAATAATAATAATAATAATAATAATAATAATAATAATAATAATAATAATAATAATAATAATAATGATAAACTTTATTGCGGACTCAAAGTCCAGACAAGGGGCAACATTACATTAAAAATGCATTGCATATCAAATATCATAAATATATATAAAATCATGGTATATGATCAATGTCCTACAACGAGACAACGATACCAGTGTCTCCACAGCTGGGATTTGTAGCATGTAGTGCTAACCCTTATGTTTGACAAGGCCACAATAAGCACATTTTTAGGGTAATTTATCCTGCAAATGAATTTATACATGTGATGTCTTAGGATAGCTTCTAAAGTACTGACTCCTGCAGCCACAAACATATTACTGGCACTACACCATCTAGGTTGCCTTAGCAGTGTTCTCATGGCATCGTTATATGCCACCTTTAGTCTCTGCATACTTGTCTTTAAATAGTTCGACCACAGGTGCGCAGTGTAGAGGGGTGTGCAGTATGCTCTAAATAGCGACATCTTCACCACATCTGCACACGCACCAAATTTACGCAAGAGGATATTCGCCTGTACATACAGCATGCGTCGTTGCCTATAAATATCCTCACCATCTGTCATTTGTTCTGTAATAATATGCCCTAGATATTTTATCTTATTACAGACACTAAGATTGTTGTCAGACAATTTAAAATCAGGATATTTTAGGCATTTATCCTCTTTGGTTCTACAGACCATAACAGCACTCTTACTAGCATTATATTTAATGCCATGTTCCACACCATACACAGAACCATACGCCATACACAAAACCAGCACTAGATGGACTAAAGACCACAAGATCATCTGCATACATAATATGGTTCACTAAAATATTACCAATCACACACCCAGTGTTACAGGCTTTCAATTGTTTAGACAGATCATCAATATATAGATTATATGTGTCTATGTGTATATGTGTAATAATGGAGGAATATGGATCACGTGCAAGTAAAGGAAATCAGTTTAACCTGGTATGTTCGGCACGGACATTGTTTGCAGAAGCGCCTGTTCCTTTGCTGGTTTCTGTTCTATGTAATTCACTGGTGACAAACTCTGATAAAACCACTGAACAATTTGAAGATTTCTCTGAGTTTTGTCACAGAGATAGAAACATCGAAAATAGGTGCAGGAGTAGGCCATTCGGCCCTTCGAGCCAGCACTGCCATTCAATGTGATCATGGCTGATCATCCAAAATCAGTACCCCGTTCCTGCTTTCTCCCCATATCCCTTGATTCCATTAGCCCTCAGAGCTATATCTAACTCCCTCTTGAAAACGTCCAGTGAATTGGCCTCCACTGCCTTCTGTGGCAGAGAGTTCCACAGATTCACAACTCTATGGCTAAAAAAGATTTTCCTCATCTCAGTCTTATGACCTCTAATCATGCAAACAAGATAGATGATGGTTATATGTTTAAGAAGGAACTACAGATGCTGGAAAATCGAAGGTAGACAAAAGTGCTGAAGAAGCTGAAGAAGCGTTTTGGCCCAAAACGTTGCCTATTTCCTTCGCTCCATAGATGCTGCCGCACAAGATGATGGTTATAGTTAAGAGACCACACTGCTACTGTTTCATATATATCAATGTATATATATTTCTGATAAATAAATATATATATATATATCATTAATGTTTTATAATTGTTGTCATTTGAAATTTGCACTTAAGATTAAGATGAATTTAATTTGCATTTAAGATTAACTCGATCAGTCTGCAATACTACATTTCAGGATATAGAAACAAGGAACTGCAGATGCTGGTTTACAAAAAGAGAAACAGTGATGTAGCAATTCAGTCGGTCAGGCAGTATCCCTGGAGAACATGGATAGGTGACATTTCAGGTCGGGGCCCTTGTTCAGACTGATTCGAGTTTGGAGGGGAAGGGGGTAGGAAAGGACAAAGTGTGACATATGGTAGGAAGACGCAGGTGAAGGGGGATATTGATAGGCTGATGGTTGGACAAAGGGCAGATATGAAGAAACAGAAGATGTGGGACAATAGGATCGAAGAGTTGCAAATTGGGAAGCCAGAGGAAGGATTGTGGGTGAAGGTGGAGGAGGAGAGATAAAATAGGTGTGAGCCGGATTGAAGATTTGTGAATAGTGAAGACAGAGGAAATAATATAAGTGGGGTGGGGGGAGGGGGGGGGGGTTAAAATTGGGTCTGTGGGGCAGAAAGGGGAGGGCGAGCAAGCATTGTTAGAGGCAACCTAAACTTGGAGAATTCAATTATCATACCGTTGGGTTGTAAGCCACCCAAGCGGAATATGTTCCTCCAGTTTGCGTTTGGCCTCACTCTGGCACTGGAGCAGGCCCAGGCCAGAAAGATCAATATGGGATTGGGAAGGGGAGTTGGGTAATTCAGGAGATGCCTTCCATCAGAATACGACTTGTTTGATTTTTTTCCTCAGGCATTGAGTTGTTATGATAATTATGGTGCCACTTGGGAAGCAGATCTAATAATAGCTTTCAAAAGAATATTACACATGCAATTTGGAAAAGAGAGTGAATGCACATCTATGGGAATAAATAGGGGACATGAGATTAATTGGATAATTCCAAGAACTGAATAATTCTTATTTGGCACAAGCTTGATTGGTTAATAGAACCATGCATTTCCCGTGGTTCAAGTCAATTCTTGTGAACGTTACAACCTGATAGTAATAATGCGAACCTACTGTAAACCTTTTATATTTCAAATTCACTTAAAATATTTATTGTCCAACGTACCCAAAATTAAGATTGAGGATAATGGAAAAGCTTTGCAGGCGTTAGAGGGCAACTGAACAGTTGAGCTGTGTCTCCCGTTAGCCATTTCCAAATAAGTAATTTTCTTCCCCCATTACTATTTGAGGACAGGACCGTGGCGCAGCGGCAGAGTTGCCGCCTTACAGCACCAGTGTCCCAGCTTCGATCCTGCCTGTTCGGAGTTTGTACGTTCTCCCCGTGACCGTGTGGGTTTTCCCCCGGGTGGCTCTAGTTTCCTCCCACACTCTAAAGACGTGCAAGTTTGTAGGTTAATAGGCTTCGGTAAAGATTGCAAATTGTCCCTAGTGTGTGCGATCGTGCTAGTGATCGCTGATCGGCACGGATTCGGTGGACTGAAGGGCCTCTTTCCGCACTGTATCTCTGAGCTAAAACACAACTATTAAACTATTATGTCAATGTATGCCAAAGCAAACTCAATGCAAGCATTTATTTCAAGAGGGCTTGTATACAAAATTAGGGATATAATATTGAGGCTCTATAAGGGGCTGGTCAGGCCGCATTTGGAATATTGTGAGCAATTTTGGGCACCATATCTGAGGAAGGATGTGCTGGCTCTGGAGAGGGCCCAGAGGAGGTTTACAAGAATTATCGCATGAATGAGTAGGTTAACCTATGATGAGTGTTTGTCGGCACTTGGCCTGTACTCGCTGGAGTTTAGAAGAATGAGGGGGTTCCACATTAAAACAGACAGAATAGTGAAAGGCTTGGATAGAGTGGATGTGGAGAGGATGTTTCCACTAGTGGGAGAGTCTAGGACTCTCTATTGGAAGAGTCTAGGAGTCATAGCCTCAGAATTAAAGGACGTTCTTTTAGGAAGGAGATGATGTGACATTTCTTTAGTCAATGTGTGGTGAATCTGTGGAATTATTTGCCAGAGAAGGCTGTGGAGGCCAAGTCAGTAGATAATTTTAAGACGGAGATACAGTAGATAGATTTTTGATTAGTACGGGTGTCACAGGTTATGGGGAGAAGGCAGGAGAATGTGGTTAGGAGGGAGAGATAGATCAGATTTGATTGAATGGCGAAGTAGAGTAGACTTGATGGGCCGAATGGCCTATTTCTACTCCTATTCCTTAAAGGGCCTTTTCACGGGGCGAGTTGACGCAAGATGTCACCAGAGTGAAGAGGTCGTGGTCCAGCACGAGTCTCGCACGATATAACGGCAGTAGATAAAGAGTTCCCACGGTACTCGGCATTTATGTTATTCGTGCGAGTGACTTGGCCGTTTCCCGAGCTGTCGCGTTAAATCTTGAATGAACATCGTGAACTACACGTGACACAAATGATGTAACTTTTTTTTTCACACACTATATATATCCTCCCTTGGTTGAATCGGCTCATTTGGAGACATGCCTTTACGAAATAATTTAGAGTACAGGATGTTGGTTTTTTTCATTGACGCGCTGCATGCAGCTGCCCACTATGTGCATCGAAAACGCTTGCTTGAAGGCAGAAGGGAGAGATTAATTAAAAAGAGAATTAAGAGGAAGTCTCACTGGGTGAAGCCCATCTTTCAACGGAGAGCTCAATTTGGACAATATGAGCAACTGCTTAATATGCTGTGCGAAGAGGATACAAGTGCATTCAAAAACTTTGTCAGAATTTCACCCGAGCTCTTTAATGAGTTAAAGAATAATTTGGGACCTCTGCTGAAGAAGACTGACACTGTAATGAGAAAAGCACTGGAACCAGGGTTGCGCATAGCAATCACCCTCCGCTACTTGGCCTCAGGCGATTCTTATACTGCAACTTTTTTACTTTGCAGCTGCAGGGCAGACAGACAGACTTATAAGAGAAGTTTAAGTTAACTGCAAACACAGCACTTTTACATCAATAGCAATGTATGTTTTTAAATCTTGGATAACATTAAATGGTTCTCCTCTTGATGAACTTATATATCGTTATATAAACTCACATGAGCACTCGGGAAACTCGGCAGCCTTCGTCTCCAGCAGGTTCCTTTTTCTCTCCCTGTTTCTATAATCCTCTCTGGATTTATCGTACAGAATCTCGTTAAATTGGAACCATTCTACAAGTTCCCCCTCTTGTTCCCTGGTGAAGTTATATGACTTTACCTTCTGCCATCTTCCCTTTACGTCTGTAGAGGCTATTCCTACAACGGCTACTGGGGAGGCAATCTGAATTGCACCTTGCTCACCCTCTCCCTGCTCCAAGGAGCCCACAGGCAGTGTTATCTGTGGCATCTCCTGTTGCATCTCCACCTGTCTCTCTTGCTGCGTCTCCTCCTCATTCTCCTGCATGGCAAAAACATCTCTGACCCGCTTTACCCCCTTCCTTTGAGATTTTCTGGGAGCCATCTCTGCAAGTGTTCCTGTTAAAAAGATTATCCAACAATGACAATTAGGTGGGACGTCCTCGAAGGACACATGTTCCCATGTGTCCTTTTGAGACCACCTTTTTTAGTCACCCTCTGTCCCCTCTGTCCAGCTTCCGGGTTTACCGTTCGCAGGAGTTCCCACGCGCTATATCTCTAAAATCTGAAGTTATGTAATGTCTAAAGGAACTGCAGACGCTGGTTAATGCTGGTTAATATGCACAGAAGGACACAAAATGTTGGTGTAACTCAGCAGGTAAGTCAGATCTGGGAAGAAAAGCATAAAAAGCTGGAGTAAGTCAGCGGGTCAGGCATCATCTCTGGAGAAAAAGAATAGGTGACGATTCGAATCGGAGCCCTTCTTCAGACATCCTAATCGGAATTGAGTCTGAAGATGTGTCTCGTCCCGAAACATCAGCTTTTTTTCTCCAGAGATGCTGCTTGACTCGCTGAGTTACTCCAGCTTTTTGTGTCTGTCTTCGGTTTAAACCAGCATGTGCAGTTCACTCCTTACACGGGTCTCTGCACAACATTGATTGGTAGCGTTCCGGACCCCTGGACCCGAGGACTCCGACCTGTATCTCTCAAAGAAGTACATGTGAAAAATATCTCACGGACCATAAAAATGCGTAACCTTTCAGTAAAGTCCCTTTTAAAGTCCCTTTTAAAGATTATAGTTATTTTCTTGAATCTCATTAACATAACTCATGAATAAGTTGATGTCCATATGCGGATGTAAATCTTTATTTTTATTTATTTTTTAAATTCAATCCCACTGAAGATAATTTGTAATCACCTTCTGTCCCCTCTGTCCAGCTTCCGGGTTCACCGTTCGCAGGAGTTCCCACGGTACCCACAAGAGTTATTACGGATATCGCACGGATATCGCACTGGCCACTACGTTCATATAATGTTGCAATACTCAACCACAAGTGTACACGTCACTCTTGGAGAAATTCAAATTTTCTTGAATTTTCTCCCGAGTGACCAAGTTACACGATGACCTGCCGTTAGCGCTACGGTGGTCCACGGTGGTCCACGAATGCCGCACTGTTATCGCACGAGGTTCCCACGATGTTGAACTCTGGTTAACTCTTGCGTCAAGTCGCCCCGTGTAAAGGTGCCATTATAACCTTATAAAGTTGTTCAAGGAGGCTTAGGTAGCTTTAATTCCACCCTTCGCCCAGGTGAAGTGTTGAAGTGTCATTGTTGAGAGGGTGCAAGTACAGAATGTCATGTTTTCAACAGCAGGGTCCAGTAAAACGTATAAAATAGGAATCTGGAACAGATTTTAAGATTGAATTCATTGATATAAAATAGAGAGAAAATTAAACCTGCATAAAGCATCACGTTTTTAATCTGATGGAACGTATAAAGAAGGGTCCCGACCTGAAAAGTCAACTATCCATGTACTCCAGAGATGATGTTTGATCCAATGAGTTACTCAAGCATTTTGCGCCGCTTTTATTCCCAACTCTGTTGTATCTCAAGATTTCATTCGGTCACAATTCCACACAGAGAGCACCATGTTGTGTACATTTTCCAAAACAACACACTGCTGGTGGAACTCTGGGTCAGGAACCATCCCTGGAAAGAAATTGACAAAAGATGTTTAGGGTTTAGAAGAACGCTGTGGAGGCCAATTCGCTGGATGTTTTCAAGAGAGAGTTACATTTAGTTCTTGGGGCTGGCGAAATCAAGGGATATGGGGGAAAAACAGGAAAGAGGTACTGATTTTAGATGAACAGCCATGATCATATTGAATGGTAGTGCTGGCTCGAAGGGCCGAATGGCTTATTCCTGCACCTATTTTCTATGTTTATATGCTTGAGTATATGGTAATAAAACTGGACCACTTGATTTTGAAGCATTCATGCATGGTGGAGGTATAATGTAGTCATAGAGTGATACAGTGTGAAAACAGGCCCTTCGGCCCAACTTGCCCACACCCGCCAACATGTCCCAGCTACACTACCTGCTTTTGGTCCATATCCCTACAAACCTGTCTTATCTATGTATCAGTCTAACTGTTTCTTAAACGTTGGGATCGTTCCTGCCTCAACTACCTCCTCTGGCAGCTTGGTCCATACACCCACCACCCTTTGTGTGGAAAAAGTTACCCCTCAGATTCCGATGAAATCTTTTCCCCTTCACCTGAAACCTGTCCTCTGGTCCTCGATTCATCTACTCTGGGCAAGAGACTCAGGGCATTGAAATGAATATTAGGTTTCTCTGGATAATATCTAGATAAATGCATTTTTGATTTCTCGAAGGTCTTACTTTTAAAAAAGTAACGTTTCCACAAAAATATACCCCCTTTATTAATGTCATGGTTTGATGATTATAAATTCATTCAAAATGAAATATACATCAAAAGTAGAACGCTTCCATTCTAAATTTCCCCGAGCAAAACATAATTTGTATGACTTTGCAAAATCCGGAAATGTTATGATTGTTTCTTGTCCCTTTTTCCAACTACAGGTGCACAACCTTTTATCCGAAAGCCTTGGGACCAGACACTTTTCGTAATTCAGAATTTGTCGGTCTTCGGAATGGAAATTTTTTAGCGTAGATTTTAATGGCTGGCTCAGTGGTAGAGTGCTCGGCTCATATCCGCAAGGTCGCGAGTTTGCGCCTTGGTCCTGGCAGTTACTCGATCGCGAGTTTGCGTCTTCAATGTCGTTTTTTCTTGCAGAATAAATGTTTGTATGAAATGCAGTGTAGGAGAAGTGTACTGACTGTGTGGGCAGAACGTTGGAAGTGATTGCCCACCAGTCTAAAAAGCCGCTGTGTCTCCCTGTCCCTGGGATAGCAGGGGGCGATCAAACAGCACAATACCCCCCTCCAACTCCAGAGGATACCGCTCCCCGATGGGCCGCTACCAAAGATCATAGAGGAGCTCCTCTATGATCTTTGGCCGCTACAGCGACAAGTGGCAGTTCGCCCACAGCCCGAGCTGCGCCCCCTCATCCGCCACCCCAAGAACAAGACGTACCTTGCACACCATCAGCTTCTGCCCCTACGTGTTCCTCTGGAGTTGGAGCGGGGCTGGGCTGGAGTTGCTGCTGGCTGTGGGTCTCTGGGATCTCCGTGCTTGCAGTGGGCCTGGGGGTCGGTGGGCGGCGGTGGGAGCTGTGGACCTACGGACCTACCTCCGTGGAGCTAGCCAGCTTCGGAGCGTGGAGAGTTGCGGGGGCGAGCTGCTGCGACCCGACTCCGGTGGATGGTGACACCGGGAGCTCGCGGGTCTCCGGTGGGAGACTGCTTTGCGGGGCACCGGCAGCGGCGACTTCTCCCGCCCGAATTACGGGGTTGAGAGCAAACATCATAGAGGTTGAGAGTGACCTGGAGGGGGGCTTTACAACGCCCGGCGCGGCTGTAAATTGCCGCGGACTTGCTAGAGCCCGCCGGGGGCTCCAACATCAAGACCGGGGCAGGGCCCTACATCTCCCGTCGTGGCTTTGAGTGGCCGCTCCCCGATGGGCCCCTACGACGCCCCGAGCTGCGCCCCGTCATCCGCAACCCAGGTTCCTCTGTAGTTGGAGTGGGGCTGGGCAGGGCTGCTGTTGGCTGTGGGTCTCTGGGATCTCCGTGCTTGCGGTGGGCCTGGTGGTCGGTGTCCAATTGGTCCTGACACGGTCCTGCTGCAATCGCCGACGTGAAGACAGTGCAAAGCCCCCGCGCCGGTGCAATGGGCGGGGAGCTGGAGAGGGGAGGGAAGGGGTCACACACATGGCCGGGAAGCAGAGGGGTGTAGGTGGGGTGATACTGAAGCGAGCGACAATCTGCTGCTGCCTGCCCCGCTGAGTTAAAAAGTTCCCACGCAAGACTCACGAAACACTGTATATCGTGAGTCTACCGTGGGAACTTTTTAATTCAGCGGGCAGGCAGCAGCATATTGTCAATTATTAACCCTCCCGCGCAATATACCCTCATCTTCTCTTTTATGAATGGGGATTTAGTTCCCCTTTCTTCGAGGACCGACCGGAGGTTCCGCTGTCACCTCTGTGGGCCGCCCTCGGTGAACGTTTTCAAGGACCTTTCTTCAAGGACCGAAAAAATGGCCGCTATTCGGAGGTTTTCGTTATTTGGATCTTCGGATAAAAGGTTGTGCACCTGTACTAACAAAAAAATATAGCACTTGAAATGATAACACATTTTGTCAAATGTTCTGTACCGTGGAATGCACTGGCGTCGATCCAGTGGGGGGGAGTATATCCCCCACTTTTTAAGGTGGGGGATAGCCTGTATTATTATCCCCCAGTTTTTGGAGGTCGAGTAATAACAAAAATAATAATCACCTGCTCCTATCTCTCATGTAGGCCCTACATTATCTTAAAAATACTTCAAACAAAATACATTGAAATCATACTTCTACAATGCACTAAAACATGATTTTATTACATCAAATTTCAAAAAGTCCCTACCGTGGGAGGAGGGGCACCCCTCTCCTACACCCTCCCCACACTCGGTCGCTCCCCTCCCTAACCAGGTACCCCCAAGGCCAGTGATCAATGATCGCTCAGCCCACCCCACTTTCAAAAATGCTCCACGGCCCCTGTGCTGTACTGTTCTATGTGCTAACTATAGCCCCAGGCAAACAGCATTAGTATCATTGCTTAATTCCTTAAATTCTGTATAATATATTGAAGCATTGCAGAATGTTTGACCCGATTCAAATACCAAAGCACGCATTGGAGCCCCAAGCAGGGGTTCAAGATAGAATGCAGGAGTAGATTTAGACTGCAGGGATTTAACATGGAAACAGGACCACCGTGTCCGCACTGGCCAGTGGTCACCCTGTAGGGACAATTTACAGAAGCCAATTAATGCACAAACCTGTACATCTTGGGGATGTGGATGGAAACCGGAGCACCCGGGGAAAACCAACACAGTCACAGGGAGAACGTACAAACTCTGTATAGACAGCACCCGCAATCAAGATTGATCCCAGGTCTCTGAGGCAGCAACTTACCGCTGCACCTCTGTGCCATCCCAGATGGAAATCGGTTATGGTGGGAGGGTTTGAGGAGATGAATTTGGGAGTTAAAGGAGCTACAGATCTTGAGGGCTACCCAGAAAGGAGTAAGAGAGACGCCAGTAACTGCAGATGCTGCAGGGCTAAGCAAAACACAAAGTGCTGGAGGAACTCAGCGGACCATGCAGCATCTGTGTAGGTAAATAAACAGGTGGTGCTTCGATAAACAGGACATTTTTTCAGTCTCGGGCGTATGTTTTGTGGAATGCAAAGTCAAACAAGCAACAGGGCCCAAATTAGTCAACCAGACCACATTAAATAATGTGTAGTGAGGAACAGCAGATGCTGGTTTATACCAAAGATGGACATGAAGTGCTGGAGTAACTGCGGGTCAGGCAACATTTCTGGAGAAAAAGGATGGATGACGTTTCGGGTCGGAACCCTTCTTCATCTGAAGAAGGATCTTGACCTGGACACATCACCCATCCTTTTTCTCAAGAAATGCTTGTCTGACTCACTGAGTTTCTCCAGCACTTTGTGTCTATCCTCAATAAATATGTTGTGCTTCCATTTTAATCTGCATGCACAGCGATGTGGCTGAATCTGTCATATTGAAGGGTTTATTCAAAAATATATTTTAATCAGAAATGATCCACAAACTGCTATTTCGTTTAAAGGCAGAAAAAATGTTTGATATTGAGAAGATGTTTCTGGTTATGGCAGAGTATATGAAATAGATGACAAAGAGGTATCTCTTCAGTTAGGTTTTTTTTAATCTGTAATTTTTTCTTTTGCAGATGTTTCTGGGGTTTTGGCATACGAGATGGTAAATGCATATCAAGAGATGGTTCTCACACTGGTATTAACCTGCCACCATTGTTGGAAAACTTTAAGCATTTCCAACGACAAAGTCAAAACTTGAGTTGAATTTCTTTGCAGGAAGGTAAATAAGAGCATTGCAGCGAGTTTTAGACAATAGACAATTGGTGCAGGAGAAGGCCATTCGGCCCGTCGAGCCACTATCGCCATGCACTGTGATCATGGCTGATCATCCACATTCAGTGCCCCGTTCCTGCCTTCTCACCATAACCCCTGACTACGCGATCTTTAAGAGCTCTATCTTACTCTCTCTTGAAAGCATCCAGAGAATTGGCCTTCACTGCCTTCTGATTTCACTCTTGGTTCAAGATCCACGCTTTAACGTCTCCCTTCAGAATCAGCTTTCATTGCACAATTAAATTATCTCACTGAATCCCGAGGTCAAGTTTAAATTCAATTGAACTTTAGCTAAAGAAGTAGAGCAAAAATACTTAGATTTACGATCACTCTCAACAAGTGTCTAGATCTTAGATATGAATTTAAGGGGCAAATGAATCATATTAATTTTTTTTGCGATATGTCCATTTTTGGGCAAATCATTTTGTTAGTTCTAGTGACTTGGCCACCAAAGTTAATTGAATAATGATTGCCATTGTGCTAAATTCCATGCTATAACTGCTGGGCGGCACAGTGGCACCATGGTAGAGTTGTTGCCTTATAGTGTCAGGGATCCGGGTTCGATCCTGTCCACAGGTGCTGTCTGTATGGAGTTTGTACGTTCTGCCCGTATCCTGCGTTTGTTTTCTCTGAGTTCTTCGGTTTCCTCCCACACTCAAAAGACGTACAGGTTTGTAGGTCAAGTGGCTTGGTATGATTGTAAATTGCCCCTATTGCCCCAAGGACATGGCAGACCAATTGAATAACTACTTTGGTTCTGTCTTCACTAAGGAAGACATAAATAATCTGCCGGAAATAGCAGGGGACCGGGGTTCAAATGAGATGGAGGAACTGAGTGAAATCCAGGTTAGCCGGGAAGTGGTGTTAGGTAAATTGAATGGATTAAAGGCCGATAAATCCCCAGGGCCAGATAGGCTGCATCCCAAAGTACTTAAGGAAGTAGCCCCAGAAATAGTGGATGCATTAGTGATAATTTTTCTAAACTCTTTAGATTCTGGAGTAGTTCCTGAGGATTGGAGGGTAGCTAATGTAACCCCACTTTTTAAAAAGGGAGGGAGAGAGAAAACGGGGAATTACAGACCAGTTAGTCTAACGTCGGTAGTAGGGAAACTGCTAGAATCAGTGATTAAAGATGGGATAGCAGCACATTTGGAAAGTGGTGAAATCATTGGACAAAGTCAGCATGGATTTATGAAAGATAAATCATGTCTGACGAACCTTATAGAATTTTTCGAGGATGTAACTAGACAACCTGACAAACAACCATCCACCATTACTCTCTGGCATCTCCCATTCAGCCACTGTTGAATCCATCTTGCTACTCCACCATTAATACCCAACCATTGAACCTTCTTAACCAACCTTCCATGAGGAACCTTGTCAAAGGCCTTACTGAAGTCCATATACAGAACATCCACTGCTTTACCCTCATCAATTTCCCGAGTAACATCTTCAAAAAATTCAAGAAGATTAGTTAAACATCAAAAAATTCAAGAAGATTAGTTAAACAGTACATGTGATGTCTTAGGATAGCTTCTAAAGTACTGACTCCTGCAGCCACAAACATATTACTGGCACTACACCATCTAGGTTGCCTTAGCAGTGTTCTCATGGCATCGTTATATGCCACCTTTAGTCTCTGCATACTTGTCTTTAAATAGTTCGACCACAGGTGCGCAGTGTAGAGTGGTGTGCAGTATGCTCTAAATAGCGACAACTTCACCACATCTGCACACGCACCAAATTTACGCAAGAGGATATTCGCCTGTATATACAGCATGCGTCGTTGCCTATAAATATCCTCATCATCTGTCATTTGTTCTGTAATAATATGCCCTAGATATTTTATCTTATTACAGACACTAAGATTGTTGTCAGACAATTTAAAATCAGGATATTTTAGGCATTTATCCTCTTTGGTTCTACAGACCATAACAGCACTCTTACTAGCATTATATTTAATGCCATGTTCCACACCATACACAGAACCATACGCCATACACAGAACCAGCACTAGATGGACTAAAGACCACAAGATCATCTGCATACATAATATGGTTCACTAAAATATTACCAATCACACACCCAGTGTTACAGGCTTTCAATTGTTTAGACAGATCATCAATATATAGATTATATGTGTCTATGTGTATATGTGTAATAATGGAGGAATATGGATCACGTGCAAGTAAAGGAAATCAGTTTAACCTGGTATGTTCGGCACGGACATTGTTTGCAGAAGCGCCTGTTCCTTTGCTGGTTTCTGTTCTATGTAATTCACTGGTGACAAACTCTGATAAAACCACTGAACAATTTGAAGATTTCTCTGAGTTTTGTCACAGAGATAGAAACATCGAAAATAGGTGCAGGAGTAGGCCATTCGGCCCTTCGAGCCAGCACTGCCATTCAATGTGATCATGGCTGATCATCCAAAATCAGTACCCCGTTCCTGCTTTCTCCCCATATCCCTTGATTCCATTAGCCCTCAGAGCTATATCTAACTCTCTCTTGAAAACGTCCAGTGAATTGGCCTCCACTGCCTTCTGTGGCAGAGAGTTCCACAGATTCACAACTCTCTGGCTAAAAAAGATTTTCCTCATCTCAGTCTTATGACCTCTAATCATGCAAACAAGATAGATGATGGTTATATGTTTAAGAAGGAACTACAGATGCTGGAAAATCGAAGGTAGACAAAAGTGCTGAAGAAGAGTTTTGGCCCAAAACGTTGCCTATTTCCTTCGCTCCATAGATGCTGCCGCACAAGATGATGGTTATAGTTAAGAGACCACACTGCTACTGTTTCATATATATCAATGTATATATATTTCTGATAAATAAATATATATATATATATATCATTAATGTTTTATAATTGTTGTCATTTGAAATTTGCATTTAAGATTAAGATTAATTTAATTTGCATTTAAGATTAACTCGATCAGTCTGTAATACTACATTTCAGGATATAGAAACAAGGAACTGCAGATGCTGGTTTATAAACAAAGAAACAGTGATGGAGCAATTCCGTCGGTCAGGCAGTATCCCTGGAGAACATGGATAGGTGACATTTCAGGTCGGGGCCCTTGTTCAGACTGATTCGAGTTTGGAGGGGAAGGGGGTAGGAAAGGACAAAGTGTGACATATGGTAGGAAGACGCAGGTGAAGGGGGATATTGATAGGCTGATGGTTGGACAAAGGGCAGATATGAAGAAACAGAAGATGTGGGACAATAGGATCGAAGAGTTGCGAATTGGGAAGCCAGAGGAAGGATTGTGGGTGAAGGTGGAGGAGGAGAGATAAAATAGGTGTGAGCCGGATTGAAGATTTGTGAATAGTGAAGACAGAGGAAAGAATATAAGTGGGGTGGGGGGAGGGGGGGGGGAGTAAAATTGGGTCTGTGGGGCAGAAAGGGGAGGGCGAGCAAGCATTGTTAGAGGCAACCTAAACTTGGAGAATTCAATTATCATACCGTTGGGTTGTAAGCCACCCAAGCGGAATATGTTCCTCCAGTTTGCGTTTGGCCTCACTCTGGCACTGGAGGAGGCCCAGGCCAGAAAGATCAATATGGGATTGGGAAGGGGAGTTGGGTAATTCGGGAGATGCCTTCCCTCAGAATACGACTTGTTTGATTTTTTTCCTCAGGCATTGAGTTGTTATGATAATTATGGTGCCACTTGGGAAGCAGATTTAATAATAGCTTTCAAAAGAATATTACACATGCAATTTGGAAAAGAGGGTGAATGCACATCTATGGGAATAAATCGGGGACATGAGATTAATTGGATAATTCTAAGAACTGAATAATTCTTATTTGGCACAAGCTTGATTGGTTAATAGAACCATGCATTTCCCGTGGTTCAAGTCAATTCTTGTGAACGTTACAACCTGATAGTAATAATGCGAACCTACTGTAAACCTTTTATATTTCAAATTCACTTAAAATATTTATTGTCCAACGTACCCAAAATTAAGGTTGAGGATAATGGAAAAGCTTTGCAGGCGTTAGAGGGCAACTGAACAGTTGAGCTGTGTCTCCCGTTAGCCATTTCCAAATAAGTAATTTTCTTCCCCCATTACTATTTGAGGACAGGACCGTGGCGCAGCGGCAGAGTTGCCGCCTTACAGCACCAGTGTCCCAGCTTCGATCCTGCCTGTTCGGAGTTTGTACGTTCTCCCCGTGACCGTGTGGGTTTTCCCCCGGGTGGCTCTAGTTTCCTCTCACACTCCAAAGACGTGCAAGTTTGTAGGTTAATAGGCTTCGGTAAAGATTGCAAATTGTCCCTAGTGTGTGCGATCGTGCTAGTGATCGCTGATCGGCACGGAATCGGTGGACTGAAGGGCCTCTTTCCGCACTGTATCTCTGAGCTAAAACACAACTATTAAACTATTATGTCAATGTATGCCAAACTCAATGCAAGCATTTATTTCGAGAGGGCTTGTATACAAAATTAGGGATATAATATTGAGGCTCTATAAGGGGCTGGTCAGGCCGCATTTGGAATATTGTGAGCAATTTTGGGCACCATATCTGAGGAAGGATGTTCTGGCTCTGGAGAGGGCCCAGAGGAGGTTTACAAGAATTATCGCATGAATGAGTAGGTTAACCTATGATGAGTGTTTGTCGGCACTTGGCCTGTACTCGCTGGAGTTTAGAAGAATGAGGGGGGTCCACATTAAAACAGACAGAATAGTGTAAGGCTTGGATAGAGTGGATGTGGAGAGGATGTTTCCACTAGTGGGAGAGTCTAGGACTCTCTATTGGAAGAGTCTAGGAGTCATAGCCTCAGAATTAAAGGACGTTCTTTTAGGAAGGAGATGATGTGACATTTCTTTAGTCAATGTGTGGTGAATCTGTGGAATTATTTGCCAGAGAAGGCTGTGGAGGCCAAGTCAGTAGATAATTTTAAGACGGAGATACAGTAGATAGATTCTTGATTAGTACGGGTGTCACAGGTTATGGGGAGAAGGCAGGAGAATGTGGTTAGGAGGGAGAGATAGATCAGCCTTGATTGAATGGCGGAGTAGAGTAGACTTGATGGGCCGAATGGCCTACTTCTACTCCTATTCCTTATAACCTTATAAAGTTGTTCAAGGAGGCTTAGGTAGCTTTAATTCCACCCTTCGCCCAGGTGAAGTGTTGAAGTGTCATTGTTGAGAGGGTGCAAGTACAGAATGTCATGTTTTCAACAGCAGGGTCCAGTAAAACGTTTAAAATAGGAATCTGGAACAGATTTTAAGATTGAATTCATTGATATAAAATAGAGAGAAAATTAAACCTGCATAAGCATCACGTTTTTAATCTGATGGAACGTATAAAGAAGGGTCCCGACCTGAAAAGTCAACTATCCATGTACTCCAGAGATGATGTTTGATCCAATGAGTTACTCAAGCATTTTGCGTCGCTTTTATTCCCAACTGTGTTGTATCTCAAGATTTCATTCGGTCACAATTCCACACAGAGAGCACCATGTTGTGTACATTTTGCAAAACAACACACTGCTGGTGGAACTCTGGGTCAGGAACCATCCCTGGAAAGAAATTGACAAAAGATGTTTAGGGTTTAGAAGAACGCTGTGGAGGCCAATTCGCTGGATGTTTTCAAGAGAGAGTTACATTTAGTTCTTGGGGCTGGCGAAATCAAGGGATATGGGGGAAAAACAGGAAAGAGGTACTGATTTTAGATGAACAGCCATGATCATATTGAATGGTAGTGCTGGCTCGAAGGGCCGAATGGCTTATTCCTGCACCTATTTTCTATGTTTATATGCTTGAGTATATGGTAATAAAACTGGACCACTTGATTTTGAAGCATTCATGCATGGTGGAGGTATAATGTAGTCATAGAGTGATACAGTGTGAAAACAGGCCCTTCGGCCCAACTTGCCCACACCCGCCAACATGTCCCAGCTACACTACCTGCTTTTGGTCCATATCCCTACAAACCTGTCTTATCTATGTATCAGTCTAACTGTTTCTTAAACGTTGGGATCGTTCCTGCCTCAACTACCTCCTCTGGCAGCTTGGTCCATACACCCACCACCCTTTGTGTGGAAAAAGTTACCCCTCAGATTCCGATGAAATCTTTTCCCCTTCACCTGAAACCTGTCCTCTGGTCCTCGATTCATCTACTCTGGGCAAGAGACTCAGGGCATTGAAATGAATATTAGGTTTCTCTGGATAATATCTAGATAAATGCATTTTTGATTTCTCGAAGGTCTTACTTTTAAAAAAGTAACGTTTCCACAAAAATATACCCCCTTTATTAATGTCATGGTTTGATGATTATAAATTCATTCAAAATGAAATATACATCAAAAGTAGAACGCTTCCATTCTAAATTTCCCCGAGCAAAACATAATTTGTATGACTTTGCAAAATCCGGAAATGTTATGATTGTTTCTTGTCCCTTTTTCCAACTACAGGTGCACAACCTTTTATCCGAAGATCCAAATAACGAAAACCTCCGAATAGCGGCCATTTTTTCGGTCCTTGAAGAAAGGTCCTTGAAAACGTTCACCGAGGGCGGCCCGCAGAGGTGACAGCGGAACCTCCGGTCGGTCCTCGAAGAAAGGGGAACTAAATCCCCATTCATAAAAGAGAAGATGAGGGTATATTGCGCGGGAGGGTTAATAATTGACAATATGCTGCTGCCTGCCCGCTGAGTTAAAAAGTTCCCACGGTAGACAGTGTTTTTTGAGTCTTGCGTGGGAACTTTTTAACTCAGCGGGGCAGGCAGCAGCAGATTGTCGCTCGCTTCAGTATCACCCCACCTACACCCCTCTGCTTCCCGGCCATGTGTGTGACCCCTTCCCTCCCCTCTCCTCTCCAGCTCCCCGCCCATTGCACCGGCGCGGGGGCTTTGCACTGTCTTCACGTCGGGGATTGCAGCAGGTTGTCCCAGTCACCGGAGACTTCAGGACCAATTGGACACCGACCACCAGGCCCACCGCAAGCACGGAGATCCCAGAGACCCACAGCCAACAGCAGCCCAGCCCCACTCCAACTACAGATGAACCTGGGTTGCGGATGACGGGGCGCAGCTCGGGGCGTCGTAGGGGCCCATCGGGGAGCGGCCACTCAAAGCCACGCCGGGCGATGTAGGGCCCTGCCCCGGTCTTGATGTTGGAGCCCCTGGCGGGCTCTAGCAAGTCCGCGGCAATTTACAGCCGCGCCGGGCGTTGTAAGGCCCCGCTCCAGGTCACTCTCAACCCCGTAATTCGGGCGGGAGAAGTCGCCGCTGCCGGTGCCCCGCAAAGCAGTCTCCCACTGGGGACCCGCGAGCTCCCGGTGTCACCATCCACCGGCGTCGGGTCGCAGCAGCTTGCCCCCGCAGCTCTCCACGCTCCGAAGCTGGCTAGCTCCACGGAGGTAGGTCCGTAGGTCCACAGCTCCCAACGCCGCCCACCGACCCCCAGGCACGGAGATCCCAGAGACCCACAGCAACTCCAGCCCAGCCCCGCTCCAACTCCAGAGGAACACGTAGGGGCAGAAGCTGATGGTGTGCAAGGTACGTCTTGTTCTTGGGGTGGCGGATGAGGGGGCGCAGCTCGGGCTGTGGGCAAACTGCCACTTGTCGCCGTAGCGGCCAAAGATCATAGAGGAGCTCCTCTATGATCTTTGGTAGCGGCCCATCGGGGAGCGGATTCCTCTGGAGTTGGAGGGGGAGGGGGTATTGTGCTGTTTGATCGCCCCCTGCTATCCCAGGGACAGGGAGACACAGCGGCTTTTTAGACTGGTGGGCAATCACTTCCAAAGTTCTGCCCACACAGTCAGTACACTTCTCCTACACTGCATTTCATACAAACATTTATTCTGCAAGAAAAAACGACATTGAAGACTCAAACTCGCGATCGAGTAACTGCCAGGATCAAGGCGCAAACTCGCGACCTTGCGGATATGAGCCGAGCACTCTACCACTGAGCCAGACATTAAAATCTACGCTAAAAAAATTCCATTCCGAAGACCGACAAATTCTGAATTACGAAAAGTGTCTGGTCCCAAGGCTTTCGGATAAAAGGTTGTGCACCTGTACTAACAAAAAAATATAGCACTTGAAATGATAACACATTTTGTCAAATGTTCTGTACCGTGGAATGCACTGGCGTCGATCCAGTGGGGGGGGAGTATATCCCCCACTTTTTAAGGTGGGGGATAGCCTGTATTATTATCCCCCAGTTTTTGGAGGTCGAGTAATAACAAAAATAATAATCACCTGCTCCTATCTCTCATGTAGGCCCTACATTATCTTAAAAATACTTCAAACAAAATACATTGAAATCATACTTCTACAATGCACTAAAACATGATTTTATTACATCAAATTTCAAAAAGTCCCTACCGTGGGAGGAGGGGCACCCCCCTCCTACACCCTCCCCACACTCGGTCGCTCCCCTCCCTAACCAGGTACCCCCAAGGCCAGTGATCAATGATCGCTCAGCCCACCCCACTTTCAAAAATGCTCCACGGCCCCTGTGCTGTACTGTTCTATGTGCTAACTATAGCCCCAGGCAAACAGCATTAGTATCATTGCTTAATTCCTTAAATTCTGTATAATATATTGAAGCATTGCAGAATGTTTGACCCGATTCAAATACCAAAGCACGCATTGGAGCCCCAAGCAGGGGTTCAAGATAGAATGCAGGAGTAGATTTAGACTGCAGGGATTTAACATGGAAACAGGACCACCGTGTCCGCACTGGCCAGTGGTCACCCTGTAGGGACAATTTACAGAAGCCAATTAATGCACAAACCTGTACATCTTGGGGATGTGGATGGAAACCGGAGCACCCGGGGAAAACCAACACAGTCACAGGGAGAACGTACAAACTCTGTATAGACAGCACCCGCAATCAAGATTGATCCCAGGTCTCTGAGGCAGCAACTTACCGCTGCACCTCTGTGCCATCCCAGATGGAAATCGGTTATAGTGGGAGGGTTTGAGGAGATGAATTTGGGAGTTAAAGGAGCTACAGATCTTGAGGGCTACCCAGAAAGGAGTAAGAGAGACGCCAGTAACTGCAGATGCTGCAGGGTTAAGCAAAACACAAAGTGCTGGAGGAACTCAGCGGACCATGCAGCATCTGTGTAGGTAAATAAACAGGTGGTGCTTCGATAAACAGGACATTTTTTCAGTCTCGGGCGTATGTTTTGTGGAATGCAAAGTCAAACAAGCAACAGGGCCCAAATTAGTCAACCAGACCACATTAAATAATGTGTAGTGAGGAACAGCAGATGCTGGTTTATACCAAAGATGGACATGAAGTGCTGGAGTAACTGCGGGTCAGGCAACATTTCTGGAGAAAAAGGATGGATGACGTTTCGGGTCGGAACCCTTCTTCATCTGAAGAAGGATCTTGACCTGGACACATCACCCATCCTTTTTCTCAAGAAATGCTTGTCTGACTCACTGAGTTTCTCCAGCACTTTGTGTCTATCCTCAATAAATATGTTGTGCTTCCATTTTAATCTGCATGCACAGCGATGTGGCTGAATCTGTCATATTGAAGGGTTTATTCAAAAATATATTTTAATCAGAAATGATCCACAAACTGCTATTTCGTTTAAAGGCAGAAAAAATGTTTGATATTGAGAAGATGTTTCTGGTTATGGCAGAGTATATGAAATAGATGACAAAGAGGTATCTCTTCAGTTAGGTTTTTTTTAATCTGTAATTTTTTCTTTTGCAGATGTTTCTGGGGTTTTGGCATACGAGATGGCAAATGCATATCAAGAGATGGTTCTCACACTGGTATTAACCTGCCACCATTGTTGGAAAACTTTAAGCATTTCCAACGACAAAGTCAAAACTTGAGTTGAATTTCTTTGCAGGAAGGTAAATAAGAGCATTGCAGCGAGTTTTAGACAATAGACAATTGGTGCAGGAGAAGGCCATTCGGCCCGTCGAGCCACTATCGCCATGCACTGTGATCATGGCTGATCATCCACATTCAGTGCCCCGTTCCTGCCTTCTCACCATAACCCCTGACTACGCGATCTTTAAGAGCTCTATCTTACTCTCTCTTGAAAGCATCCAGAGAATTGGCCTTCACTGCCTTCTGATTTCACTCTTGGTTCAAGATCCACGCTTTAACGTCTCCCTTCAGAATCAGCTTTCATTGCACAATTAAATTATCTCACTGAATCCCGAGGTCAAGTTTAAATTCAATTGAACTTTAGCTAAAGAAGTAGAGCAAAAATACTTAGATTTACGATCACTCTCAACAAGTGTCTAGATCTTAGATATGAATTTAAGGGGCAAATGAATCATATTAATTTTTTTTGCGATATGTCCATTTTTGGGCAAATCATTTTGTTAGTTCTAGTGACTTGGCCACCAAAGTTAATTGAATAATGATTGCCATTGTGCTAAATTCCATGCTATAACTGCTGGGCGGCACAGTGGCACCATGGTAGAGTTGTTGCCTTATAGTGTCAGGGATCCGGGTTCGATCCTGTCCACAGGTGCTGTCTGTATGGAGTTTGTACGTTCTGCCCGTATCCTGCGTTTGTTTTCTCTGAGTTCTTCGGTTTCCTCCCACACTCAAAAGACGTACAGGTTTGTAGGTCAAGTGGCTTGGTATGATTGTAAATTGCCCCTATTGCCCCAAGGACATGGCAGACCAATTGAATAACTACTTTGGTTCTGTCTTCACTAAGGAAGACATAAATAATCTGCCGGAAATAGCAGGGGACCGGGGTTCAAATGAGATGGAGGAACTGAGTGAAATCCAGGTTAGCCGGGAAGTGGTGTTAGGTAAATTGAATGGATTAAAGGCCGATAAATCCCCAGGGCCAGATAGGCTGCATCCCAAAGTACTTAAGGAAGTAGCCCCAGAAATAGTGGATGCATTAGTGATAATTTTTCTAAACTCTTTAGATTCTGGAGTAGTTCCTGAGGATTGGAGGGTAGCTAATGTAACCCCACTTTTTAAAAAGGGAGGGAGAGAGAAAACGGGGAATTACAGACCAGTTAGTCTAACGTCGGTAGTAGGGAAACTGCTAGAATCAGTGATTAAAGATGGGATAGCAGCACATTTGGAAAGTGGTGAAATCATTGGACAAAGTCAGCATGGATTTATGAAAGATAAATCATGTCTGACGAACCTTATAGAATTTTTCGAGGATGTAACTAGACAACCTGACAAACAACCATCCACCATTACTCTCTGGCATCTCCCATTCAGCCACTGTTGAATCCATCTTGCTACTCCACCATTAATACCCAACCATTGAACCTTCTTAACCAACCTTCCATGAGGAACCTTGTCAAAGGCCTTACTGAAGTCCATATACAGAACATCCACTGCTTTACCCTCATCAATTTCCCGAGTAACATCTTCAAAAAATTCAAGAAGATTAGTTAAACATCAAAAAATTCAAGAAGATTAGTTAAACAGTACATGTGATGTCTTAGGATAGCTTCTAAAGTACTGACTCCTGCAGCCACAAACATATTACTGGCACTACACCATCTAGGTTGCCTTAGCAGTGTTCTCATGGCATCGTTATATGCCACCTTTAGTCTCTGCATACTTGTCTTTAAATAGTTCGACCACAGGTGCGCAGTGTAGAGTGGTGTGCAGTATGCTCTAAATAGCGACAACTTCACCACATCTGCACACGCACCAAATTTACGCAAGAGGATATTCGCCTGTATATACAGCATGCGTCGTTGCCTATAAATATCCTCATCATCTGTCATTTGTTCTGTAATAATATGCCCTAGATATTTTATCTTATTACAGACACTAAGATTGTTGTCAGACAATTTAAAATCAGGATATTTTAGGCATTTATCCTCTTTGGTTCTACAGACCATAACAGCACTCTTACTAGCATTATATTTAATGCCATGTTCCACACCATACACAGAACCATACGCCATACACAGAACCAGCACTAGATGGACTAAAGACCACAAGATCATCTGCATACATAATATGGTTCACTAAAATATTACCAATCACACACCCAGTGTTACAGGCTTTCAATTGTTTAGACAGATCATCAATATATAGATTATATGTGTCTATGTGTATATGTGTAATAATGGAGGAATATGGATCACGTGCAAGTAAAGGAAATCAGTTTAACCTGGTATGTTCGGCACGGACATTGTTTGCAGAAGCGCCTGTTCCTTTGCTGGTTTCTGTTCTATGTAATTCACTGGTGACAAACTCTGATAAAACCACTGAACAATTTGAAGATTTCTCTGAGTTTTGTCACAGAGATAGAAACATCGAAAATAGGTGCAGGAGTAGGCCATTCGGCCCTTCGAGCCAGCACTGCCATTCAATGTGATCATGGCTGATCATCCAAAATCAGTACCCCGTTCCTGCTTTCTCCCCATATCCCTTGATTCCATTAGCCCTCAGAGCTATATCTAACTCTCTCTTGAAAACGTCCAGTGAATTGGCCTCCACTGCCTTCTGTGGCAGAGAGTTCCACAGATTCACAACTCTATGGCTAAAAAAGATTTTCCTCATCTCAGTCTTATGACCTCTAATCATGCAAACAAGATAGATGATGGTTATATGTTTAAGAAGGAACTACAGATGCTGGAAAATCGAAGGTAGACAAAAGTGCTGAAGAAGCTGAAGAAGCGTTTTGGCCCAAAACGTTGCCTATTTCCTTCGCTCCATAGATGCTGCCGCACAAGATGATGGTTATAGTTAAGAGACCACACTGCTACTGTTTCATATATATCAATGTATATATATTTATGATAAATAAATATATATATATATATCATTAATGTTTTATAATTGTTGTCATTTGAAATTTGCATTTAAGATTAAGATGAATTTAATTTGCATTTAAGATTAACTCGATCAGTCTGTAATACTACATTTCAGGATATAGAAACAAGGAACTGCAGATGCTGGTTTACAAAAGAAGAAACAGTGATGGAGCAATTCAGTCGGTCAGGCAGTATCCCTGGAGAACATGGATAGGTGACATTTCAGGTCGGGGCCCTTGTTCAGACTGATTCGAGTTTGGAGGGGAAGGGGGTAGGAAAGGACAAAATGTGACATATGGTAGGAAGACGCAGGTGAAGGGGGATATTGATAGGCTGATGGTTGGACAAAGGGCAGATATGAAGAAACAGAAGATGTGGGACAATAGGATTGAAGAGTTGCAAATTGGGAAGCCAGAGGAAGGATTGTGGGTGAAGGTGGAGGAGGAGAGATAAAATAGGTGTGAGCCGGATTGAAGATTTGTGAATAGTGAAGACAGAGGAAAGAATATAACTGGGGTGGGGGGAGGGGGGGAGGGGGAGTAAAATTGGGTCTGTGGGGCAGAAAGGGGAGGGCGAGCAAGCATTGTTAGAGGCAACCTAAACTTGGAGAATTCAATTATCATACCGTTGGGTTGTAAGCCACCCAAGCGGAATATGTTCCTCCAGTTTGCGTTTGGCCTCACTCTGGCACTGGAGCAGGCCCAGGACAGAAAGATCAATATGGGATTGGGAAGGGGAGTTGGGCAATTCAGGAGATGCCTTCCATCAGAATACGAATTGTTTGATTTTTTTCGTCAGGCATTGAGTTGTTATGATAATTATGGTGCCACTTGGGAAGCAGATCTAATAATAGCTTTCAAAAGAATATTACACATGCAATTTGGAAAAGAGAGTGAATGCACATCTATGGGAATAAATCGGGGACATGAGATTAATTGGATAATTCCAAGAACTGAATAATTCTTATTTGGCACAAGCTTGATTGGTTAATAGAACCATGCATTTCCCATGGTTCAAGTAAATTCTTGTGAACGTTACAACCTGATAGTAATAATGCGAACCTACTGTAAACCTTTTATATTTCAAATTCACTTAAAATATTTATTCTCCAACGTACCCAAAATTAAGATTGAGGATAATGGAAAAGCTTTGCAGGCGTTAGAGGGCAACTGAACAGTTGAGCTGTGTCACCCGTTAGCCATTTCCAAATAAGTAATTTTCTTCCCCCATTACTATTTGAGGACAGGACCGTGGCGCAGCAGCAGAGTTGCCGCCTTACAGCACCAGTGTCCCAGCTTCGATCCTGCCTGTTCGGAGTTTGTACGTTCTCCCCGTGACCGTGTGGGTTTTCCCCCGGGTGGCTCTAGTTTCCTCTCACACTCCAAAGACGTGCAAGTTTGTAGGTTAATAGGCTTCGGTAAAGATTGCAAATTGTCCCTAGTGTGTGCGATCGTGCTAGTGATCGCTGATCGGCACGGATTCGGTGGACTGAAGGGCCTCTTTCCGCACTGTATCTCTGAGCTAAAACACAACTATTAAACTATTATGTCAATGTATGCCAAAGCAAACTCAATGCAAGCATTTATTTCAAGAGGGCTTGTATACAAAATTAGGGATATAATATTGAGGCTCTATAAGGGGCTGGTCAGGCCGCATTTGGAATATTGTGAGCAATTTTGGGCACCATATCTGAGGAAGGATGTGCTGGCTCTGGAGAGGGCCCAGAGGAGGTTTACAAGAATTATCGCATGAATGAGTAGGTTAACCTATGATGAGTGTTTGTCGGCACTTGGCCTGTACTCACTGGAGTTTAGAAGAATGAGGGGGGTCCACATTAAAACAGACAGGATAGTGAAAGGCTTGGATAGAGTGGATGTGGAGAGGATGTTTCCACTAGTGGGAGAGTCTAGGACTCTCTAGTGGAAGAGTCTAGGAGTCATAGCCTCAGAATTAAAGGACGTTCTTTTAGGAAGGAGATGATGTGACATTTCTTTAGTCAATGTGTGGTGAATCTGTGGAATTATTTGCCAGAGAAGGCTGTGGAGGCCAAGTCAGTAGATAATTTTAAGACGGAGATACAGTAGATAGATTCTTGATTAGTACGGGTGTCACAGGTTATGGAGAGAAGGCAGGAGAATGTGGTTAGGAGGGAGAGATAGATCAGCCTTGATTGAATGGCGGAGTAGAGTAGACTTGATGGGCCGAATGGCCTATTTCTACTCCTATTCCTTATAACCTTATAAAGTTGTTCAAGGAGGCTTAGGTAGCTTTAATTCCACCCTTCGCCCAGGTGAAGTGTTGAAGTGTCATTGTTGAGAGGGTGCAAGTACAGAATGTCATGTTTTCAACAGCAGGGTCCAGTAAAACGTATAAAATAGGAATCTGGAACAGATTTTAAGATTGAATTCATTGATATAAAATAGAGAGAAAATTAAACCTGCATGAGCATCACGTTTTTAATCTGATGGAACGTATAAAGAAGGGTCCCGACCTGAAAAGTCAACTATCCATGTACTCCAGAGATGATGTTTGATCCAATGAGTTACTCAAGCATTTTGCGCCGCTTTTATTCCCAACTGTGTTGTATCTCAAGATTTCATTCGGTCACAATTCCACACAGAGAGCACCATGTTGTGTACATTTTCCAAAACAACACACTGCTGGAGGAACTCTGGGTCAGGAACCATCCCTGGAAAGAAATTGACAGAAGATGTTTAGGGTTTAGAAGTACAATTCACTGGATGTTTTCAAGAGAGAGTTACATTTAGTTCTTGGGGCTGGCGAAATCAAGGGATATGGGGGAAAAACAGGAAAGAGGTACTGATTTTAGATGAACAGCCATGATCATATTGAATGGCAGTGCTGGCTCGAAGGGCCGAATGGCCTATTCCTGCACCTATTTTTTTTGTTTCTATGCTTGAGTATATGACAATAAAACTCAACCACTTGATTTTGAAGCGTTCATGCATGGTGGAGGTATAATGTGGTCATAGAGTTATACAGTGTGAAAATAGGCCCTTCGGCCCAACTTGCCCACACCCGTCAACATGTCCCAGCTACACTACCTGCTTTTGGTCCATATCCCTACAAACCTGTCCTATCTATGTCTCAGTCTAACTGTTTCTTAAATGTTGGGATAATCCCTGCCTCAACTACCTCCTCTGGCAGCTTGGTCCATACACCCACCACCCTTTGTGTGGAAAAGGTTACCCCTCAGATTCCTATGAAATCTTTTCCCTTTCACCTGAAACCTGTCCTCTGGTCCTTGATTCACCTACTCTGGGCAAGAGACTCAGTGCATTGAAATGAATATTTCTAATGCATTTTAGATTTCTTTAAAAAAACTAACGTCTCCACAAACATATAACCCCTTTATTAATGTCATGGTTTGATGATTCTAAATTCAAATCAAAATGAAATATACGTCAAAAGGAGAACGCATACTTTCAAAATACTCAGATTTTTTCCCCCGAGCAAAACATAATTTGTATGACTTTGCAAAATCAGGAAATGTTATGATTATTTCGTGTCCTTTTTTCCAAAAGCAAACAAAAAAAAATAGCACTTGAAATTATCAAATGTGTCAAATTTTCTCGATCCGGGGGGGGGGGGGGGAGGGGGGATATAACTCCCCACTTTTTGAGGTGGGGGATGGCCTGTATTATTATCCCCCAGTTTTTAGAGGTTGAGTAATAACAAAAATAATAATCACCTGCACCTATCTCTCATGTAGGCCCTACATTTTCTTAAAAATACTTCAAACAAAATACATTGAAATCATACTTCTGCAATGCACTAACACATGATTTAAAAACATCAAATTTCAAAAAGTCCCGACCGTGGGAGTGGGGGACGCCCTCTCCCATACCCTCCACCCCACTCGGTCACTCCACTCCCTCGCCAGGTACCCCCAAGGCCAGTGATCAGTGATCGCATAGCCCCCTCCCCCCCCCCCCCCCCTCAGCGGGTGCAGCAGCATCTATGGAGCGAAGGAAATAGGCAACGTTTCGGGCCAAAACCCTTCTTCAGACTGATAGGGGGTGGCGGGGAGAAGGAAGGAAAAAGGAGGAGGAGGAGCCCGAGGACTGGGGGATGGGAGGAGACAGCCCGAGGGCTAAGGTAGAGGAGGAGACAGCAAGGGCTAACAAAATTGGGAGAATTCAATGTTCATGCCCGCAGGCTGCAGACTCCCCAAGCGGAATATGAGGTGCTGTTCCTCCAATTTCCGGTGTTGCTCGCTCTGGCCATGGAGGAGACCCAGGGCAGAGAGGTCAGATTCGGAGTGGGAGGGGGAATTGAAGTGCTGAGCCACCGGGATGTCAGGTAGGTTCTTGCGGACCGAGCGGAGGTGTTCGGCGAAACGATCGCCCAACCTCCGCTTGGTCTCACCGATGTAGATCAGCTGACATCTAGAGCAGCGGATGCAGTAGATGAGGTTGGAGGAGATACAGGTGAACCTCTGTCGCACCTGGAATGACTGCTTGGGTCCTTGAATGGAGTCGAGGGGGGAGATAAAGGGACAGGTGTAGCACCTCTTGCGGTTGCAACGGAAAGCGCCCGGGGAGGGGGTGGTGCGGGAGGGAAGGGAAGAATTGACAAGGGAGTTGCTGAGGGAGCGGTCTTTGCGGAAGGCAGACATGGGGGGAGCTGGGAAGATGTGGCGAGTGGTGGGGTCACGTTGGAGGTGGCGGAAATGACAGAGGATGATTTGTTGTATGTGACGGCTGGTGGGGTGAAAGGTGAGGACTAGGGGGACTCTGCCCTTGTTGCGAGTGGGAGGATGGGGAATGAGAGCAGTGTTGCGGGGTATGGAAGAGACCCTGGTGCGAGCCTCATCTATGGTGGAGGAGGGGAACCCCCGTTCCCTGAAGAATTAGGACATTTCTGATGCCCTGGTGTGGAACGTCTCATCCTGGGAGCAGATGTGGCGTAGGCGGAGGAATTGGGGGTAGGGGATGGAGTCCTTACAGGAAGCAGGGTGGGAAGAAGTGTAGTCCAGATAGCCATGTGAGTCAGTAGGTTTATAGTGGATGTTGGTCAGAAGTCTATCACCTGCGATGGAGATAGTGAGGTCAAGGAATGGTAGGGAAGTGTCGGAAATAGTCCAGGTGTATTTGAGTGCCGGATGGAAGTTAGTGGTGAAGTGGATGAAGTCAGTCAGTTGTGTGTGGGTGCAGGAGGTGGCCCCAAAGCAGTCGTCAATGTAACGGAGGTAGAGGTCGGGGATGGGGCCCTGGTACGTATTGAACAAGGATTGTTCGATGTACCTGACAAAGAGGCAGGCACAGCTGGGGCCCATGCGTGTGCCCATAGCTACGCCTTGTACTTGGAGGAAATGGGAGGAGTCAAACATGAAGTTATTGAGGGTAACGATCAGCTCCGCTAGGCGGAGGAGAGTATCAGTGGACGGGTATAGGTTGCTCCTCTGGTCGAGGAAGAACCGGAGGGCTTTGAGACCATCCTGGTGGGGGATGGAGGTGTAGAGTGACTGGACGTCCATGGAGAAGATGAGGGGGTGAGGGCCTAGAGAATGGAATGCGCGGAGACGACTGAGAGTGTCTGAGGTGTCTTGAACATAGGTAGGAAGGGATTTAACCAAGGGGGATATAATGGAGTCAAGGTATGTGGAGATGAGCTCGGTGGGGCACGAACAAGCAGAGACAATGGGTCTATCATTTCTTAATTCCTTAAATTCTGTTTAATATATATATATATAAATTTTTTTTTTTTTTTTTTTTTTTTCCCCCCCCCCCTTTATAGCATAGAATAGCACATTTTTAGTCAACTTGCATTGACCCCAAAGTGCTTCACATAATTACATCCACACACATATTGAAGCATTGCAGAATGTTTGACGAGTTTCAAATGCCAAAGCACGCATTGGAGCCCCAAGCAGGGGTTCAAGATAGAATGCAGGAGTATATTTAGACTGTAGGGATATAACATGGAAACAGGACCACCGTGTCCGCACCGGCCAGTGGTCACCCTGTAGGGACAATTTACAGAAGCCAATTAACTTACAAACCTGCACATCTTGGGGATGTGAGTGGAAACCGGAGCACCTGGAGAAAACCCACACAGTCACAGGGAGAACGTACAAACTCCGTACAGACAGCACCCGCAATCAAGATTGATCCCAGGTCTCTGAGGCAGCAACTTACCGCTGCACCTCTGTGCCATATCAGATGGAAATCGGTTATGGTGGGAGGGTTTGAGGAGATGAATTTGGGAGTTAAAGGAGCTACAGATCTTGAGGGCTACCCAGAAAGGAGTAAGAGGGATGCCAGTAACTGCAGATGCTGCAGGGTTAAGCAAAACACAAAGTGCTGGAGGAACTCAGCGGATCATGAGGCATCTGTAGGTAAATAAACAGGTGGTGCTTCGATAAACAGGACACTTTTTCAGTCTCGGGAGTATGGTTTGTGGAATGCAAAGTCAAACGAGCAACAGGGCCCAAATTAGTCAACCAGACCACATTAAATAATGTGTAGTGAGGAACAGCAGATGCTGGTTTATACCAAAGATGGACACAAAGTGCTGGAGTAACTCTGCGGGTTAGGCAACATTTCTGACTCACTGAGTTAATCCAGCACTTTGTGTCTATCCTCAATAAATATGTTGTGCTTCCATTTTAATCTGCATGCACAGCAATGTGGCTGAATCTGTCATATTGAAGGATTGATTTGAAAATATATTTTAATCAGAAATGGTCCACAGACTGCTATTTCGTTTAAAGGTAGAAAAATGTTTGATATTGAGATGAAGTTTCTGGTTATGGCAGAGTATATAAAAAAGATGACAAAGAGATATCTCTTCAGTTAGGTTTTTTTAAACTGTAATTTTTTCTTTTGCAGGAGTTTCTGGAGTTTTGGCATACAAATTGGCAAATGCATATCAAGAGATGGTTCTCACACTGTTTAACCTGCCACCATTGTTGGAAAACGTTAAGCGTTTCCAACGACAAAGTCAAAACATGTCGAATTTCTTTCCAGGAAGGTAAATAAGAGCATTGCAACAAGTTTTGGACAATAGACAATAGGTGCAGGAGTAGGCCATTCAGCCCGTCGAGCCAGCACCGCCATTCACATGATCGTGGCTGATCATCCACATTCAGTGCCCCGTTCCTGCCTTCTCCCCATATCCCCTGACTCCGCGATCTTTAAGAACTCTATCTTACTCTCTCTTGAAAGCATCCAGAGAATTGGCCTTCACTGCCTTCTGATTTCACTCTTGGTTCAAGATCCACTCTTTAACTTCCCCCTTCAGAATTACAGTAGCTTTCATTGCACAATTAAATGTTCTCACTGAATCCCGAGGTCAAGTTTAAATTCAATTGCAACTTTAGCTAAAGAAGTAGAGCAAAAATACTTAGATCCTAGATATGAATTTAAGGGGCAAATGAATCATATTAATTTTATTTGCGATTTGTCCTTTTTTGGGCAAATCATTTTGTTAGTTCTAGTGACTTGGCCACCAAAGTTGATTGAATGATGATTGCCATTGTGCTAAATTCCATGCTATAACTGCTGGGTGGCACAGTGGCGCCATGGTAGAGTTGTTGCCTTATAGTGTCAGAGACCCGGGATCGATCCTGTCCACAGGTGCTGTCTGTACGGAGTTTGTATGTTCTGCCCGTATCCTGCGTGTGTTTTCTCTGAGTTCTTCGGTTTCCTCCCACACTCAAAAGACGTACAGGTTTGTAGGTCAAGTGGCTTGGTATGATTGTAAATTGTCCCTATTGCCCCAAGGACATGGCAGACCAATTGAATAACTACTTTGGTTCTGTCTTCACTAAGGAAGACATAAATAATCTGCCGGAAATAGCAGGGGACCGGGGGTCTAATGAGATGGAGGAACTGAGTGAAATCCAGGTTAGCCGGGAAGTGGTGTTAGGTAAATTGAATGGATTAAAGGCCGATAAATCCCCAGGGCCAGATAGGCTGCATTCCAGAGTACTTAAGGAAGTAGCCCCAGAAATAGTGGATGCATTAATGATAATTTTTCAAAACTCTTTAGATTCTGGAGTAGTTCCTGAGGATTGGAGGGTAGCTAATGTAACCCCACTTTTTACAAAGGGAGGGAGAGAGAAAACTGGGAATTACAGACCAGTTAGTCTAACGTCGGTAGTGGTGAAACTGCTAGAATCAGTTATTAAAGATGGGATAGCAGCACATTTGGAAAGTGGTGAAATCATTGGACAAAGTCAGCATGGATTTATGAAAGGTAAATCATGTCTGACGAATCTTATAGAATTTTTCGAGGATGTAACTAGTAGAGTGGATAAGGGAGAACCAGTGGATGTGTTATATCTGGACTTTCAGAAGGCTTTCGACAAGGTCCCACATAAGAGATTAGTATACAAACTTAAACCATACGGTATTGAGGGTTCAATATTTATGTGGATAGAGAACTGGCTGGCAGACAGGAAGCAAAGAGTAGGAGTAAACATTTTTTTTTCACAATGGCAGGCAGTGACTAGTGGGGTACCGCAAGGCTCAGTGCTGGGACCCCAGCTATTTACAATATATATGAATGATTTGGACAAGGGAATTGAATGCAACATCGCCAAATTTGCGGATGACACGAAGCTGGGGGGCAGTGTTAGCTGTGTGGAGGATGCTAGGAGGCTGCAAGGTAACTTGGATAGGCTGGATGAGTGGGCAAATGCATAGCAGATGCAGTATAATATGGATAAATGTGAGGTTATCCACTTTGGTGACAAAAACAGGAAAGTAGACTATTATCTGAATGGTGGCCGATTAGGAAAGGGAGAGATGCAACGAGACCTGGGTGTCATGGTACACCAGTCATTAAAAGTAGACATGCAGGTGCAGCAGGCAGTGAAGAAGGCGAATGGTATGTTAGCATTCATAGCAAAAGGATTTGAGTATAGGAGCAGGGAGGTTCTACTGCAGTTGTACAGGGTATTGATGAGACCACACCTGGAGTATTGCGTACAGTTTTGGTCTTCACATCTGAGGAAGGACATTCTTGCCATTGAGGGAGTACAGAGAAGGTTCACCAGACTGATTCTTGGGATGTCAGGACTTTCATATGAAGAAAGACTGGATAGACTCGGTTTGTACTCGCTAGAGTTTAGAAGATTGAGGGGGGATCTTATAGAAACTTACAAAATTCTTAAGGGGTTCGACAGGCTAGATGCAGGAAGATTGTTCCCGATGTTGGGGAAGTCCAGAACAAGGGGTCACAGTTTAAGGATAAGGGGGAAATCTTTTAGGACCGAGATGAGGAAAACATTTTTCACACAGAGAGTGGTGAATCTCTGGAATTCTCTGCCACAGAATGTAGTTGAGGCCAGTTCATTGGCTATATTTAAGAGGTAGTTAGATGTGGCCCTTGTGGCTAAAGGGATCAGGGGGTATGGAGAGAAGGCAGGTACAGGATACTGAGTTGGATGATCAGCCATGATCATATTGAATGGCGGTGCAGGCTCGAAGGGCCGAATGGCCTACTCCTGCACCTATTTTCTATATTTCTATGTTTCTAGTATGTGTAGGATAGTGTTAGTGTGGGGGGATCGCTGGCCGGCCCGGACTCGGTGGGCCGAAGGGCCTGTTTCTGTGCTGTATCTCTAAACTAAACTAAACTATATCAGGCAAGATTTTAATATTTAATTTTTATCTTCCTCCTGCCCAAAAAAGGAAACATCTTCACAGACGATATACCGCAGGCAGAACTTTACATTCTTGGACATGTTCTGCATTAGTGGAAGGAAGACAAGATCGATCTCTTGTTAAGCAAGCTCTCTCACAGATGCAAACCAGGTAATACAATGTCCCTCAATCTGCTCTCCGTTGGAAGTTCTCTATCTGCTCAATCTTTGAATTACGGGGAACTTTATTTGCCTTGGGTTGATCTATTGATAATTTCTTTGCATGGGACATGTTGCGGTGTGGGCAAGTTGGGCTGAAGGGCCTGTCTCCATTCTGTATGACTATGGCTCAATAAACAGATCTGATAACAGTATTTAAATGTAATTGTAAATAATGAGCTTCACTTTAGAAAAAAGCTTTAACCAATTGTCAGCAGGTAATCTGATAGAACCCCAGAATCTGTTGAAAAGTGGGGAATATGCTTTATGCCCAATAAGCACAGGGCACAAAAGACTAAAACACTTTAATCAGAGGGTTGTGAATCTGTGGAATTATTTGCCACACAAGGCTGTGGGACCAAGTCAGTGGATATTTTCAAGGCAGAGATAGATTCTTGATTAGTACAGGTGTCAGAGGTTATGGGGAGAAGGCAGGGGGGTTAAGGGCCTGTCCCACGAGCATGCGACTGCATGCGGCAAGCGCGACCAAACCAAAAGCGGGGGCCGCGCGGTGGTCGAGTGATCCCGTACGAGTTGACGTGAAGTTCGAACAAAGTCCGCGGGAAGTTCGCGCTAGGCATACGCCATCAAGACGCTGCGTACAGCATCGAGACGCTGCGTACGGCTTCGAGACGCTGCGCATGCCCGTCGAGGGCCTCAATGCGGCTGCGGGTTGGCAGGCCGTTGCCGCGCGGAATTTTTGAACAGTGTCAGTTTTTCGGAGCCCCGCGCGATGTTGGGACCAGCTCCGCACAACTCCACACGGCTCCGGCGATCGAAGTGGGACCGGCCCCGCAAGGCCGTACGGCTCAAGCGACCACGTTAGGTCGCGCATGCCGCATGCAGTCGCATGCTCGTGGGACAGGCCCTTTAGGGGGGAGAGATAGATCAGCCATAATTGAATGGCGAAGTAGACTTGATGGGCTGAATGGCCAAATCACTTATGACATTATCCTATCACTTATGACCTTATTAATCCAATGTGTGTGCACCAGACATTGTGTAAAAATGCTAAATTGATTATAATTAGTGCTTTTTAGCATCTGTTTGCTATTCAGTACAACAGGCTGCTCAGCCGACTCGAGTTCTTCACTGTTCCTCGAAACAGCTGTTGATGAGGAAGCAAAAAAAGCCTCTGGGAACAGTGAAAAATGTTGCTACTAAATCTCTGCGGAAGCCTTTCTCAGGGTCAGAGATGAGCGTGGGTTTATGTTTGACAACGGAATCTGAGCCAAAGAATTAAGAAGATTGAAAGGGTGAAGGAATGAAATAGAAAGTCAAGGAAATAATAGAAAAAATAAAGTAATGGGGAAAATAATAAGTGTGGGAAAATAATAAGCAAATGAATGATTTTACTTCGGAGTCACGTGAGTGACTACGTGAAGAACCCGCTCAGTGCGCAGGCGCGGCCATTACGCCAGCAGTGCAACAGCGGCTGCCACGGGATTTAGGCTCTCCCGCTACAGAATGAAACGGACCGTCAGGTGAGTACCCTGAGGTCGGGTTTCTTTTACAGGTGAGCCTATTTCTGCTTGTGTTTTTTACAGGCAGAGAAAAAGGCTCTGGAACAAAACTGTCCCCCGTTCAAGGAGGAACGTTTTCCCGTCGGGGAGGGGGGCAGCAACAGGCGGTAGGAGCGTTACCCGGTGTTCCTCTATTCCCCGACACCGTGCCGAGGCCAGCCCGCTAGCACCTGAGCAGCGGGCTGGATGCATAGCCACTCGAGAGGCATCCGGCAGGTGTTCCCGATGTCGGACGGGACGTCTCTCCACCCGCACGGGGGGAGAGAGAGCCGCCTGAGCCGCTGGAGCGGCTCACGGAGCAGATGCCTGCGAGACGCGCTGCTTGAGGGGCGCTCTCGCTACTACAAGGCACAAAAGCTCCAGAAGAAGGCGGTAGGAACAATTACCGGGCGCACCGCTATCCCCATCACCGCGCCGAGCCCAGTCCCGCTAGTGCCTGAACTGCGGGCTGGATGTCTAGCCATCCAAACAGGCATCCGGCCGGTGGCGTCCGATTCGTCGGACGGGGACATGTCTCCACCTAAATGGAGGAGAGACAGCCGCCTGAGCTGCATCCAACAGCTATTGGAGCAGCTCCAGCGAGATGCGCAGAAAGAGCGCTCTCGCGGAGGGAGGTCAGGCACCCCCTCCACAGTGTTTCATGCACTGCCCTCTGCTCCCTCATTACTGGAGGCTAGCATTGGTGACCAGGGCTGGGCTGGTCTGGAACAGGGGCAGGCGGACGAATTCGGGAGTATGCCAGGGGTGCAGGAACATGAAGAGCTGTTGGGTGTGATGGACCGCTTGTAGCAACCCCACGGGCTGGAGCACCGCTGGAACCAAGAATGGCGGCCAGCATCAACCATTACTGGAAAAGGTGCTCGCTGAGGTGCTGAAACAACACACAGCACCAGAAAACTGTGAGGCCCTCAAAGTAAAAAATGTCAACAGCCAAATCTGGGGGCATGTGGGTCACACATCCGGACCCAAAAACTCAAGCTACAGCGGATCCTAAGGCTCCTGACGTCGGCCATCACAGCCTTTGCTCGTTCCGTGGAGACCACGGAGATGGATACCTGCCAGCAGGATGTGCTGGCATTAATGTGTACCACACAATTTGAGATCAACAATCTCCGGAGGGAAACATAAGACCTGCCCTCAATCCCAAATTTGCTGGCTTGTGTAAAGCCCCAGCTGCGGAGACGGACGCGCTGCTATTTGGGAAAGATTTTATTAAAAAACTGAAGGAGATGCAGGAAGCATCAAAAACCTTTGGCCTAATGAGGGCAGGCCCCGGGACGAGCAAACCAAGACCTCCGATACCCAAGCGGCAGCACCCCACGGCATCCACCAGTCGACGTCCGCAATATGGGACTGGTGAACGCTTGGGGTCCGCACATTATCCCCAAAGATCTTTTTAGATCAGGGCCCGCAGCGGACCCTCTGGAAAATGCGCCTCCCCCCAACATCGCCAGCACGTCAGAACAAAATCTTCAGGAAAATGAAGAAACAGAATCGCCAATAACCATGGAGGTAGGTGGGTCTGGTCCCTACCAGCATATAGAGAATAAGGGTGCTTTATTAACAGGGGGGAGATTACACTTGTTTAAAGAAGCATGGGGTATGGTCACGAGTGACAAGTATATACTCAACAGCATTAGTGGATATAAAATACAATTCATGTCAGAAAAAACGCCGCCAGTTCAACAATGGCCCCAAAGGGTATTTCTCCCTCCGTCAAAGAGAAACGTGAGGGACAAGCTGAACTGGTGAGACTTATCACAAAGTGGGTCATCGAAAAGACCAAACATGAACCTTTGGAATATGTATCGAATATATTCACTAAAACCAAAAAAGATGGTGGCTGTCGCATCATCATTGACTTAACATCACTAAACAAATTTGTTAAGTATATACATTTCAAAATGGAGACATATGTTACTGCCAAACAACTGAATTCCAAAGGACACTTCATGGCAAGCATTTATCTTAAAGATGCTTACTATCTAGTACCCATATACAAGGATCATCGCAGATACCTAAAATTTATCTGGATGGTACAAAGCATTGCCCTATGGGCTAACTTCAGCCCAAGATTATTCACCAAAATATTGAACCCAGCCATGGCAATACTAAGAAAACAAAAACATATTGTCATGGCATATCTGGAGGATATTCTGATAGTAGGGAAAACGATGGAATTGGCTGTGGCAGCAGTATCAGCTACAAAACAGCTCCTCGAAACTCTGGGGTTCGTCCTACATCCAGATAAATCTAAGTTGAAGCCATCCACTATCATGGACTACCTGGGCTTCACAATTAACTCAGTCCATATGACTGTTACCTTGCCAAAGGCAAAAATGGTTGAATTAGCACAATCATGCAACAAATTAATGGTCAACGAGCGACCAACTATTCGACAAGTAGCAAGAGTAATTGGGGAAATGGTAGCAGCATTTCCGGCTACACAATTCGGACCTTTGCCCTATCAAAAAATTTACAGAGAGCAAAGGTACGGGCAATAAAACGACATACAGGTCACTATGATCGTGTCATGAACTTACCCACTGAAGCAATATCAGAGCTACAGTGGTGGGCAGAAAACGTTTGGCATAGTTTCAGCCCTATCTTTATCACTAACCCTACTTTAGTTATTCAAACAGATGCCAGTGCTCAAGGCTGGGGAGCGACTAACTCCATATCCAGCACAAGTGGCAGATGGGCTAACCTAGAGTCATCATTACTACTTACACTGGGCATTAACTATCTAGAGATGTTGGGCGCCTTTTCTGGTTTAAAAGCATATGTATCTAATATGCAGCACTTGCATGTTCGGTTACAAATTGATAAATACTACGGTGATGGCTTATATTAACCATATGGGTGGCATAAAATCATTATCATGCGACAAATTGGTCAACATGATTTGGCAATGGTGTGTCGAAAGACATATTTGGCTATCAGCTACTTACCTACCAGGTAAGCTAAACACCCATGCCATGAGAAAATTAAACGCCTGGGTTGCAAGTTTGAACAGACCTTACCTGGAACTGGGATTGTCCAAACAAACCATCACCACCATGTCGGCATCCCTTCGAACATCCACCAAGAGGCAGTACTTAACCACCATCAAAAAAGGGAGAAGTACTGCCAGGAAACAGGGACAACATACACGATGTAGGGATCAGCTACCGTGCCATCAACACAGCGCAGAGTGCTCTTTCTGCTTATCTCAAACCAGCGCCAGGACAACAGGCGATGGGATCCCATCCACTGGTGGTAAAACTGATGAAGGGCATTTACAATATCAAGCCCTAAGCCCAGGTATACCCATATTTGGGATATCAGTGTGGTCCTGACATATCTCAGGGAATGGCCACCAGCCAGATCCCCCGGCCTCGAGCAAGCTACACTAAAGACGCTCATGTTGATGGCACTTGTATCCGCTCAGAGGGTCCAGTCACTACACCTATTGCGACTGGACAACATGATCACAGCTCCAGACCAGATCTGTCGTTATCCAGCGACTGGTCAAACAGAGCAGACCAGGAACACCTAATCCAGTCGTGGCTTACCCACCAGAACCACGGTTATGTGCCATGACCCACCTACTATCCTACATAGACACAACCAGAATATTCGAGGGAGATGAAAAGCCTTGTGGGTCAGTCACAAAAACCTATGGTGGGGTACGAGCCAAACCATTGCGAGATGGCTCAAGCAGGTGCTAGAAACTGCTGGGATAAACACTAACATGTACAAATTTTATTCCACCAGGGCAGCATCCATGTCGACGGCTAAAGAATGGACATGCCTATAGACCACATCCTGGCTACAGCAGGATGGTGGGAAGGGAAAAGACCGTTCAGAAATTTTATATTAAGCCGTTGGCAAAACCTGGTTTATTTTCAGTAAAGATTTAAGAACTGCAAATATTTAATTTAAGCCCAGGGGAGCAACTTAATTCTTTGTTGTTATTGTTTAAAAAATACCATTGTGTTTTTCTACAAATAGACTCATTGGTTCATTACGATAACACTTCCTCCCTCAAGAACTTCGGCAGTGAGTGAAATGAAACTGTTACACGGTTTGAAATCACAGAGCTTTGAAATCTTCACGTAGTCACTCACGTGACTCCGAAGTAAAATAGTAAGATTAAACGAGAACTTACCAGTTTGAAGTTTGATCTGTATTTTATGAGAAGTTACGATGAGGATATTACGTGCCCTCCGCTCCCACCCTCATTATATGGATCAAACTAATAAATTGATGTCTCCTTATCTTTACTATGTTTACTTCAAAATAACTGTGTCTATCTGTGATTCCACACCGCTGCTTGGAAGTATGCCGCGCCTGCGCACTGAGCGGGTTCTTCACGTAATACCCTCATCGTAACTCCTCATAAAATACAGATCAAACTTCAAACTGGTAAGTTCTCGTTTAATCTTACTATTCTAGTTTAGTTGAGGGATACAGCATGAAAACAAGCCCACCAAGTCCACGCTGACCAGCGATCTCCATACACTAGCACTATCCTACACACTAGGGATAATTTACGATATTTACCCAAGCCAATTAACCTACAAACCAGTACGCCTTTGGAACGTGGGAAGAAACAGGAGCAACTGTGAAAACCCACGCTGGTCACGGGGAGAATGTACAAGCTCCATACAGACAGCATCCATAGTCTATATCGAGCCCAGGTCACTGGTGCTGTAAGGCATCAACTCTACCGCTGTGCCACCATGCCACCCGCTTTGTGAGACCATTTGCATTGATATGTTCTTTCGTACAAAAATAATGGATTTTGAACATTTGCAAGATATCGGCGAGACCAAGCGCAGGCTCGGCAATCGTTTCGCTGAACAACTCCGCTCAGTCCGCCTAAACCTACCTGATCTCCCAATTGCTCAGTACTTTAACTCCCCCCTAATTCCCAACCTGGCCTTTCTGTCCTGGGCCTCCTCCATTGTCAGAGTGAGCCCAGCACAAATTGGAGGAACAGCCTCATATTTCGCTTGGATGGCTTACACCCCAGCGGTATGAACATTGACTTCACTAACTTCAAGTTGCCCTTGCTTTCCCTCTCTCTCCATCCCTTCCCCCTTCCCAGTTCTCCCACCAGTCTTACGGTTTCCGACTACATTTTGTTCCGCCCACTCTCCTGACTTCAGTCTGAAGAAGCGTCTCGACACGAAACGTCACCCATTCCTTCTCTCCAGAGATGCTGCTGCCTGTCCCGCTGAGTTACTCCAGCATTTTGTGTCCACAAGATGTAGAGGTTTTAAATTTAGAACCAGTGGCTCCTTTTTCCTCTGTTCTTGTTTAAGGGCATTTTATTCTAAAACATTTATGGATTTTGGCTAAAGTACTTCTCCACTGATCTAACATTCTCCATGCTGTTACTTTTTGTAAGATATTGCAGATTGTGGAATTTGAGTTATTCAGTGAACGTACTAAGCTTGTTTAAAGTTACAGCAGAATCAAGATCAACTGGGAAAGTAACCACAGGCGCGACAGATGGAATTTAACTTGGATAGGTGAAAAGTAATTAATCTTTTGAGAAATTAAATCAGGACAATTTAAATATTCAAGTATCTGGGTATTCAAATTACGAGAAGACACAAATCATTATTTAGTGTCAATTTTATACCACTATTAAATAAACTGAATGATATGATTAAATTTTGGAAAACACTTCCGCTCTCATTGATAGGTAGAATTAACGCTATAAAAATGACTTTCTTACCACAATTAATATATTTGTTTCAAGCGATCCCAATATATATTCCAAAATATTTTTTCAAAAAACTAGATTCCACTATCACTAATTTTATATGGGATTACAGAACACATAGAATTCAACGAAAGCATTTGTGCAAATCTAAAGAAGTTGGGGGTTTATCATTACCTAACTTTATGTATTACTACTGGGCAGTGCATATTAAGAACATAATGTACTGGCTGGATAGTTCCACTCAGCAGTTGGAGTGGATAAGAATGGAGAAAGAGGAGTGCTATCCGCACGATATAGGAACGATCCTGCTCTCACCGATAAAATTGAATAGTATAATATATAAGAAGAACCCAATTATTCACAATATAATAAGAATTTGGAAACAAATAAAAGTATCCTTGAAATTAAATAATTTATCAGTACTAACCCCACTATTGAACAACCCCGCATTCAAACCTTCTCTCATCGACAACACATATCAACAATGGGATAGACTGGGGATTAGGAAAGTAGAGGATATGTATGAATTGGGCAAACTGTTATCATTTCAACAATTAAAATTAAAATTTAAATTGAAGGATAATCAATATTTTAAATATATACAGGTATGTGACTTTATGAAGAAATATACACATAGATTTCAAACTATATTTTTAGACCCTTTAGAAGAAGCAATGAATATTAAGGCTGATTCACAAAAATTAATATCATACTTTTATAATAATATATTATATAGAGAATCACCCTCAACAGAAGCACTAAGGGAAGATTGGGAACATGAGCTAATGATAAAGATCTCGAAGGATAGATGGGAAAAGTATTTGATGAATACACATAACTGTTCTATTAATGCAAGACATAATTTAATTCAATTCAAATTATTACATAGACTATATTATTCAAAAACGAGGTTGAATAAATTTTATCCAAACGTCTCTCCCAGATGCGATAAATGTTTGTTTCAAAACGCTAATATAACACATTCATTTGTAGGATGTACAAAGGTGAATAAATTTTGGAGTGATATATTTGATATATTTACAAAGCTCTTCAAGTCAAGAATAGAACCCAAAATGGAATGGATTATATTTGGAATAATAGGAGAAGATACCAATTTAAATAAAGCCCAAAATGTTTTTTTTAATTATGGGTTAATAATTGGAAAGAAATTGATACTTAAATTTTGGAAAAATACAACCATACCAACTGTTAAAATGTGGATTAGGAATATGATGGACATAGCACGCCTTGAAGAAATTAGACCGACTAATAGATAAATATGACCAATTCTTAAGGAGTTGGTCTCCTTTCATCGACTTTTTGGAATCATGTGATGCAGTGGTACCATAAGGATTGCTGATTTCAGTTCATGACGTGGATAGATCTACATCTCCGAATATAGATTTGAAAATTTATCTTTTAAGGGGCCTTCTCTTCTATTTCTACTTTCCACTTTTTCTTTTGTATTTTATTTTTTTATTTTTTATATACACACTTCACATTTTTCTACTCTCTACCATCTATTTTTCCACTCTTTCCCCTTTCTATTGTTTTCTTTTTCTTGTCTTGCTTACTTCCTTCTCATAACATAAAACTAGAGGTTGTACATAGAATGGATTACGGTATGACATAGTTGGCACCTAAAATTAGGTGCCACTGTATTGTTTTGTATTGTATTAACTTCTAATAAAATAAACAAATTTAAAAAAAAATAAATAAAAAAAATAAATAAAAAGTTACAGCAGAATCAAGATCAACTGGGAAAGTAACCACAGGCACGACAGATGGAATTTAACTTGGATAGGTGCAAAGTAATTAATCTTTTGAGAAATTAATCCAGGACAGGACATGCACGGTGAATGCCAAGGCCGTGGGGAGTGTTGTAGAGCAGAGGGTATTTTATTTTTGTTATTAGAGATACACGGTGCAAATAGGTCCTTCAGCCGATCGAGTCCATGCTGACCATCGATCCCCCGTAAACGTACTATGTTATCCCACTTTCGCATCGTACGCAGTAGGATCAATTTACAGAAGCCAATTTACCTACAAGCCTGCTTGTTTTTGTAGTGTGAGAAGAAATGAGAGGACCCGGAGAAAACCCAACTAGTCATAACGAGAATGTACAAACTCCGTACAGACAGCACCCTTAGTCAGGATCGAACCAGGGCCGGTGGTGCTGTGAGGCAGCAGCTCTACCGCTGCACCACAGTGCCGCCCTAGTCACCTTCAATCCGGATAGGAGTTGAGAGATGGTGCTGGAGGTGTAGAAGACGGTGGTTAGATTGTGTGCAGATCTGTTGGCCATGTTCTCAATAGGATGTGATTAAGCTAGAGCGGGTGCAGGGAGAATTGCCTGAATTGAGTGCTTTAGTTATAGGGAGATACTGGATAAGATGGGATTGTTTTCCATGGAACTAAGAAGGTTGAGGTGTAACATAGAGGCTTATAATACCATGAGGAGCATAGATAAGGTGAATGGCCATGGTCTTCTTCCCAGAGTAGTGTTGTCTAAAATTAGAGGATGTCTGTTTAAGTTGAGAAGGGAAAGATTTAATGGGGACCTGAGGATCACATTTTCACACAGAGGGTGTTGAGTAGATGGAAAAATCAGCAAAAAGAAATGGTAGTGGCGACTGCAATTACAAAGTTTATTGGACATTTGAACAAGTTTATGAGTAAGAAATTTTTAGAATATGGGGCAAACACAGAACAATGGGACTAATTCAGATTGGTATCGATGAGTTGGGTTGAAATGCTTTATGACTCTTTCATAATGACTGAAATAATTCACGTTCCTAAGTTATAGGAGCAGAATTAGGCCATTCAGCCCATCAAGTCTACTCTGCCATTCAATCATGGCTGATCTATCTTTCCCTCTCAACCCCATTCTCCTGCCTTCTCCCCATAACCCCTGATTTTAATGCCCCTGTCCAATTTAGGAAACCTGAACGGAAACCTCTGGAGACTTTGCGCCCCACCCAAGGTCTCCGTGCGGTGGGGCGCAAGGTGGTTCCCCAGGTTGCAGGAAGTGGAAGGTAAGACCTTCCACTACCTGCAACCTCCGGCAACCACCTTCAACAAGCATCGCAACCGGCTTCGACTAAAAAAATTACCGATTTTTAAAACGGCAACCTATCGCGGCCAGTTTTGAATTTTTTGAAATAATCGCCGGAACATAGAAGAAGCGGAAACCACTTTCGACCATTAGGGAGACTGACAAAAACCTCCGGGAACCGCACGGAAACCTTGGGTGGGGCGCAAAGTCTCCAGAGGTTTCCGTTCAGGTTTCCTAAGTGGGACAGGGGCATTACTTATCAAGAATCTACGAAGCTCCACCATAAAAATATCCTGTGACATGCAGGGCCGTCTTAATGCATGGGCACGCTGGGCAGTTGCCCGGGGCCCCAAGAGCATAGGGGCCCCATGCTAATCTATGTATTGTAGAATGTTATTGTAGAACATGAAAACGGAGAAGAACATCACAAGTGCACGAAGGCATATTTGATTCGGCATAAAGAAAGTGGAAGTGTGGTGGCCCCAGTTCACTGCTTTGCCCGGGGGCCTAGAATGCCATTAAGATGCCCTGTTGACTTGGCCTCCACAGCTTTCTGTGGCAATGGATTCCACAGATTCACCACCCACTGACTACAGAAATTCCTCCTCATCTCTTTCGTAAAGGTACTTCCTTTTTACTGAGAATATGGTCCGAGACTATCCCACTAGCGGCAACATCCTCTCCACATCCACTCTATTATAAGCTTCCATTCCATTTCCCAGCAGAGAGATATCTTGTTGTGTCTTGCTGTGTAGTTAATCCATGCATTGAAGATAGACAGAAAATGCTGGAGTAACTCAGCGGGACAGACAGCATATCTGGACTGAAGGAATGGGCGACCTTTCGTGTTATCTAAGGTCCTTCTCATACTCGAGCACCAGAGAGGAAATTAATGCAATCTGCCACTTTTCCCTTGTTTTGTTCTTGTTTCCAAGTTTTTAAGTTCCACTTCATGGGAAATCATTTCTCTTGTTCGTTGCATACTGGCTTTTTTTTAATTGTATTTGAATTGAGATAGGTTTGGCATAGGTTTAAGGTGAAGGGGAAAACATTTAAGAGGAATCTAATGAGGGGTGTCTTTCCCACACAAAGGATAGTGGGTGTATGGAACAAGCTGCCAGAGGAGGTAGTTGAGGCTAAACCCAAAGTTTAATAAACCGTTAGACAGGTACATGGATATTACAGGCTTGGAGGGATATGGGCCAAATGCTGGCAGGTGGGACGAGTGTACTGTAGCTGGAAAATTGTTTAAGAAAGAACTGCAGATGCTGGAAAAATCAAAGGTAGACAAAGAATGCTGGAGAAACTCAGCGGGTGAGGCAGCATCTATCGAGAGAAGGAATTGGCGACGTTTCGGGTCCAGACCCTTCCTCAGTGATCTGTCTGAAGCAGGGTCTCAACACGAAATGTCGCCAATTCCTTCTCTTCATAGATGCTGCTTCACCCGCTGAGTTTCTCCAGCATTTTTTGTCTACCCAGTAAAATTGGAAAATGTTAGCCAGTGTGGGTAAGTTGGGCCGAAGGGTCTGTTTCCACGCTGTATCACTCTATGACTGTATGAGCTTGCATCGATTGATTAATGGAACAATCTTCCTTGGGTTTTCCAGGATGTGGACTTCTCCTGACTGAGATTGTGCTGTATGATCGGAAGACCAAACCCTGCAGAGCCCTCCTGCAGAACCTCGGCTTGATGATGGAGAGTGAAGGGAAGGAGAGGAGTGGGTCCGAGTACAGGAAACTCCTACATAACCACGGCTTCACAAACGTGCACATCAAACACACAGGAACTTTTCTGGATGTCATTTTTTGCACAAAGCAGAAATTCTTCTCACAGAAACTAGTTAGTGGTTTAATACAAAGGAAGCAACTTCAGATGCTGGTTTAAACCAAAGATAGACACAAAATGCTGGAGTAACTCAGCAGGACAGGCAGCATCTCTGGAGAGAAGGAATGGGTGACGTTTCGGAGTCTGAAGAAGGGTCTTGACCCGAAAGGTCACCCATTCCTTCTCCAGAGATGCTGCCGGTCCTGCTGAATTACTCCTGCATTTTGTGTCTATATTTGGTCTTTTAATATGTTTGTTTGTCACTCTCATTGGGGGTGGCAGCAACATTCAAGCCAACTCAACGTTGTACATTCTGTAAAATGAATGCAATATTAAATGAACAGATCATGTTTGGAAACTTTATTTTCAATATTTCTCTTGTCTTCATGCACAACACAGTTTGCAGGCCACTCAGCCCGAGGTCTATGCCTGCTCTTAGAGCAATTCCATCAATCCCATTCCATCACTTGGTTCTCGTGATCTCTTCCTCTTCTCCCCTCTCCCATCGGGCAATAGGTATAGAAGTATGAGAACACTTTTGGATGCTTTCTGGGGTAGGTGACTGTAGCAACTCAATGTAGAGAATTACAATGGCATGTAAGATGGATATCTGGCTTGATATGTAGAGGTTTAGGAACAAACGGCCTGAGATCTGGTCATTACTATTGTGCAATGAAAATAAATATTTAATTAACAGGAAATTCTATGAGGTCATTGTTGCCGATGAATTCCTTTATAGGAACGAATGGCCATCATAAAAAAATGTTACGTTTAAAGTGGTGTCGTTTAATTGAAACCAGACTTTTCAGCCGAAATAAAAGGAACTATAATTTGGTGAATTGCAGGTTGGCTGAGGAGCACGGACATGTCTTCTTTCAGATGGTAATGAATCTCTAGAATTATCTGATGCAGATGGTGGCCTGTCATTAGTTATATGTAGGGTGGAGGTAGATGAATATTTGAAAGACTGAGACATTGATGTTTGTAGGGAACTGCCACATGAAAGGCCTTGTGTGTGGGAAGGAACTCTGGCAGGTTTACACCCAAGATAGACATAAAGTGCCAGAGTAACTGCGGGACAGGCAGCGTCTCTGGAGAGAAGGAATGGGTGGCATTTCGGGTCGAGACCCTTCTTCAGACTGAGAGTCAGGGGAGGGGGAGATACGGAAAGGTAAGGTGAAAACGGTAGATCAAAGGGGACGATGATCAAGGAAAATGTAGAATGGTTTTGAAACGTGTTGGTTGAGCTGGAGATCAGGAGGAACCACAGAGGGGGAGCAGCGAGAGTGGATGTTGCAGAAAACTTGTCCCTCTAACTACCCTAGCCATGTACTTGGCTAAATGTTTATTGAACATTACGATCGTCCCTGCTTCAAACGCAATGCAACGCAAACCGCCGTTTGTAAAAAAAAGTTGCCCCTCAGGTTCTTATTAAAACATTCCCCCCTCACCCTAAACCTGTGTCCTCTGGTTCTCGATTCCCCTACTCTGGGCAAATATTCCTATCCATGTTCTACAGAGAAGCTGCCTGCTGAGTTACTCCAGCACTTTGTGTCCTCTTTTGAGTGCTTCAGGGGCTCCTTCTGTCTCATTTGTTTCTATGCTTCTAACATTTGTTCTTTCATGACATAGATTAAACCAGAAATCCCTTCCAAATCTAATTGCTTCAAAATATACAGCTTTCTCCAGAAATCTTAATACTTATTTTTTCCACTGTTCATCAACGAGCTGTTAAGTTATAGGAGCAAAATTAAGCCATTAAGCCCATCAAGTCTACACCACCAATCAATCAAGGCTGATCTGTCTTTCCCTTTCCCGGTGGGCCAAATGACCTGTTTCCGCGCTGTATCTCTAAACTAAACTAAAGTAAATGGGAAGGGAGACCGAATAAAGTGGAGAGGGTGTGTGGGAGGACAGGCTTTAGATATCTGGGGTTTTGCAAACCTTTCTGGGTTAGGTGATACCTTTACAAGTCAGACAGATCACATCATCAGTATCGATATCCTCACAGTAGGAGTTGCTGGTGTCACCTAACCCAGAAAGCATCCAAAAGCGTTCTCATACTTCTATACCTTTTGCCCGATGGGAGAGGGGAGAAGAGGAAGAGAACCAAGTGATGGAATGGGATTGATGGAATTGCTCTAAGAACAGGCATAGACCTCGGGCTGAGTGGCCTGCAAACTGTGTTGTGCATGAAGACAAGAGAAATATTGAAAATAAAGTTTCCAAACATGAAGCGCTCATTTAATATTGCATTCATTTTACAGAATGTACAACGTTGAGTTGGCTTGAATGTTGCTGCCACCCCCAATGAGAGTGACAAACAAACGTATTAAAAGACCAAAGATAGACACAAAATACTAATTTTTTCCAATGTTCATCAACAAGCGGTATTTTCATAAGTTATACGTTAACACTATCCTACACACACCAGGGACAATTTTACACTTATACCAAGCCAATTAACCAACAAACCTGTACGTCTTTGGGGTGTGGCAGGAAGTCAAAGTTATTGGAGAAAACCCTCGCAGGTCACGGGGAGAACGTACAAACTCCGAACAGACAGCACCCGTAGTAGGTGCAAGCACTCGAATGTAGCAACTCTACCGCTGCGCCACCGTGCCTCTGGTTGTGCACCGTGGAGAGGCAGTAACAATGCGGTCATGATATTTGAGGATTTAATGATGTCCCAAGAGACTAAGCTGCTGAGTGAGACCCACTGATAGTTTGATAACCCCTAACCCTGCCTGGACTGACTGATCTGAAATGTTGCAACATGTGACAAAAGATAATATGATTGTTCTTTGAAACTCAGGCTAGGGTGCTTAGTCTAAATAAGGGGGATTATGAAGGTATGAGGACTGAGCTGATCAAAGTTGACTGGGATAGCAGACTCAAGAATAAGACGGTACATGAGCAGTGGTGTACGTTTAAGGGTATACTGTATAACCTTCAAGAAAAATTTATTCCTATGAAGAAAAAAAGGGGTAAGGGTAAGAACAGTCAGCCATGGCTCAGTAAAACTATAAAGGATAGTATTCGGCTGAAGGCAAGGGCATATAAGGTAGCCAGAGATAGTGGGAGGGTAGAGGATTGGGAAGCATTTAAAGGTCAGCAAAAAATAACTAAGAGATTAATTAAGACGGGGAAAATAGACTATGAAAGGAATTTAGCGAACAACATAAAAACTAATAGTAAGAGTTTTTATAGCTATATAAAAAGAAAAAGGGTGGCTAAGGTGAACGTTGGTCCATTGGAGGGTGAGACTGGAGAGTTGTTGGTGGGGAACATGGAAATGGCAAAGGCATTAAACGAGTATTTTGTATCAGTCTTCACCATAGAAGACACAAAAAATATTCCAACGCTGGATAAACAGGGGGCGGTAGGAATGGAGGAGCTAAATACTATTAAGATCACCAAGGAGGTGGTATTAGGGAAATTAATGAGACTGAAGGAGGATAAATCCCCTGGGCCTGATGGATTACATCCAAGGGTCTTGAGGGAGATAGCGGTGGGGATTGTGGATGCATTGGTGATAATTTTCCAAAACTCCCTGGAGGCAGGAACGTTCCCAGTGGATTGGAAAATGGCCAATGTAACACCTATATTTAAAAAAGGAAGTAAACAGAAGGCGGGTAACTATAGACCGGTTAGTCTAACATCGGTGGTGGGTAAAATGTTAGAGACAATTATTAAAGAAACACTAACGGGGCACTTGGATAAACATGACTTCATCGGACAGAACCAGCATGGTTTTGTGAAGGGGAAGTCCTGTTTAACGAATCTGCTCGAATTCTTTGAGGAAGTAACAACCCGGGTGGATAAAGGGGAACCGGTGGATGTGGTATACTTGGACTTCCAAAAGGCTTTTGACAAGGTGCCACATAAGAGACTATTGCTAAAAATAAAAAATTATGGGATTGGGGGTAATATATTAGCATGGGTAGAGGATTGGCTAACAAATAGGAAGCAGAGAGTGGGGATAAATGGTTCATACTCGGGATGGCAACCGGTAACTAGCGGGGTTCCGCAAGGGTCGGTGCTGGGACACCAGTTGTTCACAATTTATATAAATGATTTGGAGGAGGGAACCAAGTGTAATATATCAAAATTTGCGGACGATACAAAAATGGGAGGAAAAGTAGGGGATGAGGAGGATAGGAAGAGTCTGCAAAAGGATATAGATAAGCTAGGTGAGTGGGCAACAACTTGGCAGATGAAATTTAATACTAATAAATGTGAAGTCATTCACTTTGGGAAAAAAAATGATAGGGCAAGTTATTTTATAAATGAGGAGGAGCTGCGTTGTAATGCAACGCAAAGGGATCTAGGGGTATTAGTACATGAATCACTAAAAGTTAGTATGCAGGTGCAGCAAGCAATCAGGAAGGCCAATGGAGTTTTGGCCTTTATTGCTAGGGGGATTGAGTATAAAAACACGGAGGTCTTGCTGCAGCTGTACACAGTATTAGTGAGACCACATTTGGAATACTGTGTACAGTTCTGGGGTCCATACTTAAGAAAGGATGTACTAGCCCTGGAGGCAGTGCAGCGAAGGTTTACAAGATTAATTCCTGCAATGAGGGGATTGACATATGAGGAAAGGTTAAGTAGGCTGGAACTCTACTCTTTGGAGTTTAGAAGAATGAGAGGCGATCTCATTGAAACATATAAGATCGTGAGGGGCCTTGATCGGGTGGATGCACCGAGGATGTTCCCAATGATCGGGGAAACTAGAACTAGGGGACATAGTTGCAGAATAAGGGGGGGCTCTTTTAAAACTGAGATGAGGAAGAACTTCTTCACCCAGAGGGTGGTTAATTTATGGAATTCACTGCCCCAGGGAGCAGTGGAAGCAGAAACTTTAAATATATTTAAGACTAAAATAGATGGTTTTTTAGCTGCCAAGGGGATAAGGGGCTACGGGGAGAGGGCAGGGATATGGACCTAGGTATGGTTAGTATAGTAAGACCTGAGTGATCTCCTGGACAAGTGTCGATCGCCTGGATTGGGGTCGGAGAGGAATTTCCCGGATTTTTTTCCCGAATTGGACCTGGGTTTTTATCCGGTTTTTTGCCTCCCCCAGGAGATCGCGAGGTTCTTGGGGTGGAGAGGGGTGATAGCGGTATAAAGGGGAGGGTAGTGTCTTGTGTTCTGTGTCTTGTGTCTACTGTTTGTGGGTAAGTGTGTCTGTTTAGTGTTCAGCCATGAGCGAATGGCGGTGCGGGCTCGACGGACCTGGTGGTCTACTCTCGCACCTACTTTCTATGTTTCTATGTTTCTTCCTCACACCCCCTCCCTATATTGTTAAGTATTCCTCTTTCTTAAATAAAAGGACATGAAACATGAGTGGCAGGATATTTGTAGTAGGCATCACACCAGAGCAGTGTTACCACAGCAAATGTGAAAGCCTTTCGTGCACAAAGTGAAGCAAACGGGCTTGATTTTACCCAAGGACCCATTTGAAGCCAGTAGTTAGCAAACTGGCTTTGGCTGACGGCTTGTGTTGAAAGTTTAGTCTTGTGATTTTCAGTGTCTGTGTCGCTACCAGATCCATCCACTCTTAATACCAACAAACATCCTTTCATGTGACACTCGGAACCATTTGTGTGGATGCTGTCACCTGTTTACAAATTGCGCAGGAGAGACAAGTTGCTTCACAAGCCAGCTTTTGTAGTTGAATCTGATTTGTCTCAAAGTTGACATGAAGACTTTTGTCGTGCCTTCATTCTGTATGTAACGTGGCAATATCATTCTTCTTTTCCTTCTGCCAGTTACTGTCTTACCGTAGATCTGCTCTGCCTAATACCAACACACACATGTTATACACCACTCGGTTCCATAATCCAGTCCGGGTCTTACCTTACAATCACCATATGTTACTAATGTTTTCAGCCACTTTGTCATTGTAGTGACTACTTGCAGTGTAACTTTACTATATGCTAATAAACTTGTTGGACTGGTTTCTGAACTCTTTCCGCTTCTAGTTTATCAGATTTATTTTCTTTATTCCCCAGTATGTTTTTCCCTTTCCCTCTTTTTTATGGATCAACCATTTAAGAAGCCCGACCCCCCAGTTTTCGATGCGGAACTCAGTGAGCGTTGGCGGATCTTTGCGAGGGATTTTAATGTCTTCATTCGAGCTGCCCATCGCGGAGCGCCTCCAGACCAGATAGCTGCAGTAGTGGTATCTGAATAAGTCGTGGGATCTGATGCTATCTAGCTAACCGAGCCGTTACACTTTGCCCCGGCTGTGATGGGTGACACAATGTAATGATTACCCCTGCAGAGACTATAGACGACCCAGTCTGTCTAATGAACAAGTTCAGACACCTGTGTTACCTTCGGACCAACATGGTAATAGAAACGGGCCGGCCAGCGATCCCCCCACACTAACACTATCCTACACATACTAGAAACATAGAAACATAGAAATTAGGTGCAGGAGTAGGCCATTCGGCCCTTCGAGACTGCACCGCCATTCAATATGATCATGGCTGATAATCCAACTCAGTATCCTGTACCTGCCTTCTCTCCATACCCCCTGATCCCTTTAGCCACAAGGGCCACATCTAACTACCTTTTAAATATAGCCAATGAACTGGCCTCAACTACCTTCTGTGGCAGAGAATTCCAGAGATTCACCACTCTCTGTGTGAAAAATGTTTTCCTCAACTCGGTCCTAAAAGATTTCCCCCTCATCCTTAAACTGTGACCCCTTGTTCTGGACTTCCCCAACATCGGAAACAATCTTCCTGCATCTAGCCTGTCCAACCCCTTAAGAATTTTGTAAGTTTCTATAAGATCCCCCCTCAATCTTCTAAATTCTAGCGAGTACAAGTCGAGTCTATCCAGTCTTCCTTCATATGAAAGTCCTGACATCCCAGGAATCAGTCTGGTGAACCTTCTCTGTACTCCCTCTATGGCAAGAATGTCTTTCCTCAGATTAGGAGACCAAAACTGTTCGCAATACTCCAGGTGTGGTCTCACCAAGATCCTGTACAACTGTAGTAGAACCTCACTGCTCCTATACTCAAATCCTTTTGCTATGAATGCTAACATACCATTCGCTTTCTTCACTGCCTGCTGCACCTGCAAGCCTACTTTCAATGATTGGTGTACCATGACACCCAGGTCTCGTTGCATCTCCCCTTTTCCTAATCGGCCACCATTCGGATAATAGTCTATTTTCCTGTTTTTGCCACCAAAGTGGATAACCTCACATTTATCCACATTATACTGCATCTGCCATGCATTTGCCCACTCACCCAGCCTATACAAGTCACCTTGCAGCCTCCTAGCATCCTCCTCACAGCTAACGCTGCCCCCCAGCTTTGTGTCATCCGCAAACTTGGAGATGTTGCATTCAATTCCCTCGTCCAAATCATTAATCTATATTACTAAAAGTCTGTTCTTGACCGGTTTTGGCCATCTGTGCTGTGATTTCCAAGAGAATGTCGCCACCTACGACCGTCATTTTTGGCCACCTTGCTCAGAGCCCCCCTACGCCACATGTGTGCCAAGGATTTTTCGAGTCGATGAAAAATGACAGAGATATTAATGATTTTACAAAATTCCCCATTCTCTCTGCTGCCCCCGCTGGTGGCAGGGGGAATGGACTATAAAACCAGGAAGTGGTGTGCCTCAATTAGTCTACAAGCTGGAGGAAGGCAGAGGGTCACGTTTCTCTGAGCTGTGAATAACACTGAACACATGTCCACACAACTGTGAGCAAGTACCCTTAATGTGGTTTGAAAATGAAAATATGGTTAAAGTAAAAAAGCACTGCCTGCAAATGGTTTTTTTAGGGGGTTTGGGTTGAAATAAAAAGGCACTCTCTCTCCCCCCCTCTCTCCTCTCCCCCCTCCCCTCCTCTCCCCCCCCCCCCTCCTCTCCCCCCACTCCTCTCCCCCCCCTCTCCTCTCGCCCCTCTCCTCTCCCCCCCCTCTCCTCTCCCCCCCTCTCCTCTCCCCCCTCTCCCCTCCCCTCCTCTCCCCTCCTCTCCCCTCCCCCCCTCCTCTCCCCCCTCTCCTCTCCCCCTCTCCTCTCCCCATCTCCTCTACCCCCCCTCCTCTCCTCTCCACTCCCCCCTCTCTCTCTACCCTCTTTTTCTCCCCCTCCTCCCCTCCAGCCCCTCCCCCACCGTCCCTCCCCTAAACCCCCCTCCCCTCCACACACCTCTACCCCCTACCCTCCACCCTCCCTGCTCCCCACCTCTCCCCCCCCTCACCTCTCCCCCTCCCCTCACCTCTCCCCCTCCCCCTCCCCTCTCCCCCCCTCCCCTCACCTCTCCCCCCCTCTCTCCCCCTCACTCTCACCCTCTCTCTCTCCTCCCCTCCACCCCCACCTTTCCCCTCTCACCCACCCTCCCTCTTCTCCTCCTCGCCAACCCCTCTCCCTCTTGCCCCTCTCTGTGTGTCTCTGCCCCTTCTCTCTCTGCCCTCACTCTCTACACCCCCTTCCACCTCTCTCTATATGTGACTGCAAGTTTGGGGCTATGCGTCAGTAGATAGGGTGGTAATGGGGTAAAAGGATCAAATTATTAATATAATATCAAGGAGGGGTAATTAGCGTGAGTGCGGGGGGGGGGGGGATAGTTAGTGTGTGTGACGCTGCATGCCGCCTCCCCCCCCACAGCCGCACGTTGGGGGAACAGACCCAACGGGTCTGCACTTGGTCTAGTATATATTGTAAATAGCTGGGGTCCCAGCACTGAGCCTTGCGGTACCCCACTAGTCACTGCCTGCCATTGTGAAAAGGATCCGTTTACTCCTACTCTTTGCTTCCTGTCTGCCAGCCAGTTCTCTATCCTCATCAATACTGAACCCCCAATACCGTGTGCTTTAAGTTTGTATACTAATCTCTTATGTGCGACCTTGTCGAAAGCCTTCTGAAAGTCCAGATATAACACATCCACTGGTTCTCCCTTAGTCACTCTACTAGTTACATCCTCGAAATATTCTATAAGATTCGTCAGACATGATTTACCTTTCATAAATCCATGCTGACTTTTCCCAATGATTTCCCCACTTTCCAAATGTGCTGCTATCCCATCTTTAATAACTGATTCTAGCAGTTTCCCCACTACCGATGTTAGACTAACTGGTCTGTAATTCCCCGTTTTCTCTCTCCCTCCCTTTTTAAATAGTGGGGTTACATTAGCTACCCTCCAATCCTCAGAAACTACTCCAGAATATAAAGAGTTTTGAAAAATTATCATTAATGCATCCACTATTTCTGCGGCTACTTCCTTAAGTACTCTGGGATGCAGCCTATCTGGCCCTGGTGATTTATCGGCCTTTAATCCAATCAATTTACCCAACACCATTTCCCGGCTAACCTGGATTTCACTCAGTTCCTCCATCTCATTTGGCCCCCGGTCCCCTGCTATTTCCAACAGATTATTTATGTCTTCCTTAGTGAAGACAGAACCAAAGTAGTTATTCAATTTGTCTGCCATTTCTTTGTTCCCCATGATCAATTCACCTGTTTCTGACTGCAAGGGACCTACATTTGTTTTAACTAAGCTTTTTCTCTTCACATATCTATAAAAACTTTTGCAGTCAGTTTTTATGTTCCCTGCCAGGTTTCTTTCCTAACCTATTTTCCCTTTCCTAATTAACCCCTTTGTCCTCCTCTGCTGAACTGAATTTCTCCCAGTCCTCTGGTAGGCTGCTTTTTCTGGCTAATTTGTATGCTTCATCTTTTGTTTTGATACTATCCCTGATTTTCCTTGTTATCCACGGATGCACTAACTTCACTGATTTATTCTTTTACCAAACTGGGATGAACAATTGTTGTAGTTCATCCATGCAGTCTTTAAATGCCTTCCATTGCATATCCACCGTCAACCCTTTAAGAATCTATTGCCAGTCTATCTTGGCCAATTCACGTCTCATACCCTGAAAGTTATCTTTCTTTAAGTTCAGGATCCTTGTTTCTGAATTAACAATGTCACTCTCCATCCTTATGAAGAACTCAACCATATTATGGTCACTCTTGCCCAAGGGGCCACGCACAACAAGACTGCTAAACAACCCTTCCTCATTACTCAGTACCCAATCTAGAATAACCTGCTCTCTCGTTGGTTCCTCTACATGTTGGTTTAGAAAACTATTCCGCATATATTCCAAGAAATCCTCTTCCTCAGCACCCTTGTCAATTTGATTCACCCAACCTATATGTAGATTGAAGTCACCCATTATAACTGTTTTACCTTTGTTGCACGCATTTCTAATTTCCTGTTTGATGCCATCCCCAACTCTACTACTACTGTTAGGTGGCCTGTACACAACTCCCACTAGCGTTTTCTGCCCCTTAGTGTTTCGCAGCTCTACCTATAACGATTCCACATCCTCCAAGCTAATGTCCTTCCTTTCTATTGCGTTAATCTCCTCTCTAACCAGCATCGCTACCCCACCTCCTTGTCCTTTCTGCCTATCCCTCCTGAATATTGAATATCCCTGGATGTTCAGCTCCCAGCCTAGGCCACCCTGGAGCCATGTCTCCGTGATCCCAACTATATCATAGTCATTAATAGCTATCTGCACATTCAACTCATCCACCTTATTACGAATGCTCCTTGCATTGAGACACAAAGCCTTCTGGCTTGTTTTTTACAACACTCTTACCCCTTATACAATTATGTTGAAAAGTGGCCCTTTTTGATTTTTGCTCTGGATTTGTCTGCCTGCCACTTTTACTTTTCACCTTGCTACCTATTGCTTCTACCCTCATTTTACACCCCTCTGTCTCTCCGCTCACACATTTAAGAAACCCTTTCCCTTTAACTCCATCCTCGACTATCCCATTTGACACAAACTCCACAGCGACAGGGGAGAAGGCAGTAGTCAGGATTGAACCGGGCTCAATAGGGCAGTAAGTAGCAACTTCACTAGCATGCCCAAAGTTAAAACCACATTGGTGACCGATCGAACTTTACTGAACTTTATGGAACGCAACAAATTCTATCAAAGAAGCCAGCTCCCTGGTGAGCCTGTCGAGGCATACATTAGTGCCATAAAACACATTGCAAGCCTGTGCTGTTTTGGAGACCAGTCCGCGACAAATTGGTGAGTGGCATCCTGAATGAAAAAGTGAAAAGTAATCTACTATGGGATGTTGACCTAACTCTCATCGGGGCAGAGAATGTTTGCCGCTTTGCCGAAGTCACCGACCCTCATACCCGCCTCGCAGGACAGGATCCGCACTCATCGTACCAAGTGAGTGTTGCCAACCCATTCTACCATGCTCACTGCCCATCACCTGAAGAAAGGCAGACTGGCTGAGCTCCTGGTCAATGTAATAATTGTGGTGGGTCACACTCCGCAGACCGTGAGCAACGCCCAGCCTTCAGGAAAGTTTGTCACTACTGTAAAAGATGAAACCACTTCATTCGCTGCTGTCGTACCCGCAGAAACCGTACAGAATCCAGACAGCAGGTAAATCTGCTCCAGCAAGATGGTTCCCACAGCCTGTCCGATTCAAGATCAATCAGTAACGTTCGATCGGTCACCAATGTGGTTTTAACTTTGGGCATGCTAGTGAAGTTGCTACTTACTGCCCTATTGAGCCTGGTTCAATCCTGACCACTGGTGCTGTCACAAGTTCTAGGATCTGAATTAGGCCATTCACCCCATCAAAGTCTACTCTGCCATTCAATCATGGCTGATCTATCTTTCCCTCTCAACTCCATTCTCCTACCTTCTCCCCTGTCGCTGTGGAGTTTGTGATGCTCTGATTTCCAACCACTTCCCAAAGATGTGCACGTTGGTGCAATCCTTCCATAAGCTCGGTTACCGTCCGATTCACATCTATCCCATTGTGCACATTGACTTTACCTATGCAACTGATGTGCTACAATACTGAGGACTATAGTCTCCCCCTCTTCGCTATCTATTGTATTTGAGTTTAACTTAATTTTATTTATGTATAGTATCATCTGATCTGAATGGATAGCAAACAAAGCAAAGTTTTTCACTGTACTTCTGTACCTGTAACAATGATAAAGTTCTATTGTTTCATAGTAAACCTAAACTTTAGCCTAAAACTAGGTTAATTGACCTAGTCTGAAGAAGGATCTCGACCCGAAACGTCACCCATTCCTTCTCTCCAGAGATACTGCCTCACCCGCTGATTTACTCCAGCATTTTGTGTCTACCTTAGGTTAATTGACCTCTGTAAATCGTCCCTGGCGGTCAGATGAATGGTAGCATCTGGAAGCAGTTGATGGGTGCTTTGATGGCCAGCATGGAATCAATGGGCCGAAGGGCCTGTTTCCATGGGGCATGGGGGTCAAGCGCCAGCGTGGTTTGACTCTCAGTGGCATTCAAGGGCGGCACGGTGGCGCAGCTGTAGAGTTGCTGCCTTACAGCAGCAGAGACCCAGGTTCGATCCTGACGGTCCTGTCTGTACGGAGTTTGTACGTTCTCCTCAAGACCTGCATGGGTTTTCTCCGGGATCTTCGGTTTCCTCCCACATTCCAAAGAGGCACAGGTTAACTGGCTTGGTATCATTGTAAATTGTCCCTAGTGTGTGTAGGAAACTGTAAATGTGCGTTGATCGCTGGTCGGCGTGGACCCGGTGGGTCGAAGGGCCTGTTTCCGCACTGTATTTCTAAACTAAATTAAACTAGACCTAAACAAAAGATTAGCATGTCGTTTTTATTAGATATTAGTGATTATACGAACGAATTGCGATGAGAGATAATAATAATAATAATAATAATAATAATAATAATAATAATAATATCTTTTATTGTCATTGCACGTCAGTGCAACAAGATTTAGTATGCAGCTCCAACCGATGAAAAAGAAAAGTAAAATAAATAAATAAGCTGTGTGTCGTGACCATCCGAGGGAGACAGTCCAGGGGGGGGTGGGGGGCACTCAGCAGGGCCGGTTCAGAGCCGCTATAGCTCTGGGAATAAAGCTGTTTCTGAGTCTGGAGGTACGGGCGTAGAAGGCCTTGTAACGTCTGCCGGAGGGAAGTAGTTCAAACAGTCCATTACAAGGGGTGTGATGAGTCTTTATGGATGCTGAGGGCCTTCCTGAGGCACCATGTGTGGTAGATGCCCTCCAAGGATGGTAGCTCTGTCGCTGGTAGCGCTGGTAGATTAAGTGTCTATGTCTGCTAATAAGGATGTAGATAGTGCACCAGAGTTCCCTTGTTCAAAATCAGCATGAAAGTGGTCAGTTCTGAGTAGAATTTCAGAGCAGTCGGTAACTGGGACTGTGCTGCCCTGCTTGTGCACAAGGATATAAGGTTTGTTCGGGAAGTGAATGCAAGTTGTTAGAGTCCAGCAGATCAGCGACGACACTTGATGTTAATGATGTTTTTCTCAGTTTAGTTTAGTTTGCGGATACAGCTGAAACAGGCCCTTCGGCCCATTGAGCCTCTGCCGACCAACAATCACCTTGTATACTGGTTCGATCCTACGCCCTAGGGACAACTTACAGAAGCCAATTAACCTACAAACCTGAGATAGACACGAAATGCTGGAGCAACTCAGCGGGACAGGCAGCATCTCTGGAGAGAAGAAACGGGTGACGTTTCGGGTCGAAGAAGGGTCTCGGCCCGAAACGTCATCCATTCCTTGCTCCAGCATTTTGCGTCTATCTTTGATTTAGACCAGCATCTGCAGTTCTTTCCAGCCGACAAGCCTGCACGTCTTGGGCATGTGGGAGGAATCCGGTGCAGCCGGAGGAAACCCACGTGGTCACAGGGAGAACGTGCAAACTCCTTACGGAGAGCACCCGTCGTTCAGATCGAACCCGGGTCTCTGACACTGTAAGACAATAGACAATAGACAATAGGTGCAGGAGTAGGCCATTCGGCCCTTCGAGCCAGCACCGCCATTCATTGTGATCATGGCTGATCATCCCCAATCAGTATCCCATTCCTGCCTTCTTCCCATATCCCCTAACTCCGCTATTTTTAAGAGCCCTATCTAGCTCTCTTTTGAAAGCATCCAGAGAACCTGCCTCCACTGCCCTCTGAGGCAGAGAATTCCACAGACTCAGCACTCTCTGTGAGAAAAGGTGTTTCCTCGTCTCCGTTCTAAATGGCTTACTCCTTATTCTTAAACTGTGGCCCCTGGTTCAGGACTCCCCCAACATCGGGAACATGTTTCCTGCCTCCAGCGTGTCCAAGCCCTTAACAATCTTATATGTTTCAATGAGATATCCTCTCATCCTTCTAAACTCCAGAGTGTACAAGCCCAGCTGCTCCATTCTCTCAGCATATGACAGTCCCGCCATCCCGGGAATGAATCTTGTAAACCTACGCTGCACTCCTTCAATAGCAAGAATGTCCTTCCTCAAATTAGGGGACCAAAACTGCACACAATACTCCAGGTGTGGTCTCACTCGGGCTCTGTACAACTGCAGAAGGACCACTTTGCACCTATATTCGATTCCTCTTGTTATAAAAGACTGAAGCAACTCTACCGCTGCGCCACTGTGCCGGCTCTGTAAATCCTTCCGTCTGGTGAAAATGTAGACACCGGAACCAAGGTTAATTGTCTGAATGTTGTTTTCTCAGGGTTTACTCCGTTAATTGAACACGTGAGTGGGAACTCTCACGGAAATTCACACCAACCGCTTAATTCTTTGCCAATTTACACCAGAAATGTCACAACATTTATATGAAATGCCTGCTCTGGTCAGCGGATATTCTCACATGTCACAAATAAAATAGCAAGACATTTATTTCCTTTTGATGATGTGGGCTGATTATCAGCTGTGCGTACCATTAAAAAAACATAGAAAAATAGGTGCAGGAGAAGGCCATTCGGCCCTTCGAGCCAACGCCGCCATTCAATATGAGCTTCTGCTTCCTCTTCTTCTTGCGAATGAAACATAAATAAACCAAAGGAATAGTTAGATCTCAAGCCGGGTGTTGAGCAGTCAGGTTGTTGTCTTTGCGTCAATATCTGCCAGGCCCTGAGCTCCATTTGGTGGGTGGTAGAGCGGGCACCCAGGGATGACATGGTTGGCTGTCTGTTGTTCTGCTCCGCATTCACAGGCTGGGCTCTGGCGGATTCCCCATCTCCACACGCTGGCATTGAAACGCCCAACTCCAGTACCAAGTCTGTTGAACTTCACCCATGCTCCTCTGGGGAGGTCAGACCCTGGACAGCTTTTATCTGGTGAAGAGATGTAGCTGTGTAATGGAGATGAGGTTGCCTTCACTCCTGTGACCATTTGGTGGCTATCCAGTGTGCTTTTGTCTCAGTTGGCTGGATGGATGCTAGGAGTTGTTTTCCATGTGGAGCAAAAGGGGTGACGGGACTTCAGTCGGGGTGGCCTCTGCTCTCTGCTGATAGCCTGATGGAGGAGGTGATCTGGGTCCATGGCACGACGAGATGATGTCAGAACAACAGCAAGATGCTGTGGCATTATTCTGCAATACGCAGTACGAGATTAATAGTCTCAGGAGAACGCCATCCGCCCAGCTTTAAACCCTAAATTGCAGAGCTGTGCAGACCTGGAGGGACTAAACCACCAATATTACTACTTGGGGGCAACCTGTCAAAACAGGTAAAAGAGCTCGATGAGGAGGCTAAAACCCTGGGGCTCATAAAGGCGGCAACAGGTAGGACCTCCTACACACGACAACAGCACCTCAACGCACCCACCAGCAGGCAAGACATACAGAAGCTGGTGAAAGCTCAAAGGCCGGGCAAACAGGACAGAGATCTTTTTTAGGCCATGGCCCAGACCGGCCTTCGTGGAAGATGCGCAACCCTAAATCCCAAATCCAAACTCCGACGCCACAACCTCTATGGCGACTGCACAGGAAGAAATAAACTTTCCACTGGTCACCATGGAGGTACGGGGGTCTGGTCTCTTCCAAAATATCAGGAAGTGTAAATAATACACAAATTGGTTGTAGATCACACTTTTTTTTTGGAAAGCATGGAGTGCAATAACTACTAACACTTATTTTCTACTTAGTATTCATAGAAACATAGAAACATAGAAAATAGGTGCAGGAGTAGGCCATTCGGCCCTTCGAGCCTGCACCGCCATTCAATATGATCATGGCTGATCATCCAACTCAGTATCCTGTACCTGCCTTCTCTCCATACCCCCTGATCCCTTTAGCCACAAGGGCCACATCTAACTCCCTCTTAAATATAGCCAACGAACTGGCCTCAACTACCTTCTGTGGCAGAGAATTCCAGAGATTCACCACTCTCTGTGTGAAAAATGTTTTCCTCAACTCGGTCCTAAAAGATTTCCCCCTGATCCTTAAACTGTGACCCCTTGTTCTGGACTTCCCCAAGATCGGAAACAATCTTCCTGCATCTAGCCTGTCCAACCCCTTAAAAATGTTGTGCGTTTCTATAAGATCCCCCCTCAATCTTCTAAATTCTAGCGAGTACAAACCGAGTCTATCCAGTCTTTCTTCATATGAAAGTCCTGACATCCCAGGATACTGCATTCAGGGATATACAATTGAATTTGTGCACAAATCTTTTCCCAGTTCAGCATGAACTGAACGTTCATGCTTTCACGATAAGAAAAACTGAAAGCGCATGCTGAACTGGAGAGGCTAGATGCTAGGGAGTCATGGGAAAAATCCCAACACGACTTTGGAATTCGTGTCAATATCTTTACGAAAAACAAAAAAGATGTTGTTGCCAATCATTCAGGTCTGACAAAACTGAATACATTTGTGCAGTATATTCATTCAATATGGAAACCTTTGTTACTGCCAAACAATTGATTCCATAGGCTACTTTATGGATTGCATCCATTTTAAAAATGCTTACTATTTGGTGCCTATGCGGAAGGATTACAGACGTTATTAATTCTAAGCTAACATCTTCCACCACTATGGACTACTTGGGGTTCACCTTTGACTTAGTTCACATGTGGGTAACTTATCAAAGGACAAGGCAACAGACGTAACTGAGGCCTGCAACAACCTCATTGACATCAGTAAACCATCTATTCGACTGGTAGCAAGGGTAATTGGCAATATTGTGGGTTTTCCAGCCACACTGTTTGACCTTTGTATTACCAATCATTACAAAGGGCAAAGGTACAAGCACTTAAAATCAATACTGGTCATTTTGATGGACCAATGAAGCTACCAATCTAAGCAATTACGGGATTACAATGGTGGGGGGAAACATTCGGCATTTCTCCTGCCCTATCATTGTCAGCAACCATTCAGTGATGCTACAAACTGATGCCGGTGTTCATGGTTGGGGTGCTACTAATTCCATCTCTAGTTGTGGATGTAGATGGGATGCACAAGAGGCATCATTGCTTCAGATACATGTCATAAACTACTTGGAAATGTTGGGTGCATTCTATGGACTAAAATCATACTGTTCAGAAATGCATCACCTGCATGTTAGACTACAGATTGATAACACCACCGTGGTGGCATATACTAACTATATGGGTGGAATCAAATCGGTATCATGTGATAATCCGGCTAACACAATTCAGTGGCAGACACCAGGTCACGCAAATTCAATGACAAACATCGAATGGATGTTGGACCGCAAGTGTTTACTGATATTGTAGCATGATATGAAACACCAGAGATCGATCTATTTGCATCTCGGCTTAATCACCAGTTGCCTATCTATGTTTCTTGGGAATCAGACTGGGGTATCAGAGATGGATGCCTTCTCGCTGCATTGGGGGAAATTGTTTTTCTATGCATTCTATGCTTTCTGCCTCATCAATCGGGTATTACGCAAAATACAACTAAACTCGGCGTCTGTATTTTGGTAGTGTCCGATTGGCCAATTCAACCATGGTTCCCTGTGATTCTTGTTATGGTTTTAGAACCATGTATCTCCGTTCCGAAATAACCAGATTGTTGGTTCATCCCATAACGGGCGGGAAAATCATCTCTACCATAATAGGACAAATGTGTTGGATTGCAGAATCTTAAGAAACCATTTCCGGACCTGGGACTAACGGACCGAACAATGAACATATTACAGCGGCTCACAGGCAGTCCACCAAGAAACAATATCAGGTCTACATCAGGAAGTGGGAAATATTGTTCTAGGAACAACATCACTAACTGTACGACGAACATAACTTCTGTTCTGACATTCCTGGCTAGCCTCAACTATGATGAGGGGCTCAGTTTAGTGCCACAAACTGCGCCAGAAGTGCCCTTTCAGCATTCTGGGGCAAGGATCAGAGCGTTATTCTGTCGGGACTCACCCCCTGGTGACTAAACTTATGAGGGGAATTTTAGTATTATCCCCAAGGACTAGGTATTCCCATATATGGGATGTGAGAGTAGCCCTAACATTACTGAGGAATTGGTCACCCGCTACAGCCCTGTCCCTGCATAGACTTACACATAATATAGTCATGCTTATAGAAACATAGAAACATAGAAATTAGGTGCAGGAGTAGGCCATTCGGCCCTTCGAGCCTGCACCGCCATTCAATATGATCATGGCTGATCATCCAACTCAGTATCCCGTACCTGCCTTATGGCATTAGTCTTAGCACCTAGAGTTCAGTCTTTACATAAATTAAGGCTGTATAGTATCACCACTTCAACGAAGGCCTCATAGAATTCAGTGCATACCCAATAGATGATTGCCTATGCATTATGAGACATTTATTCTTATACATAGAGAACTCTAAACAGCTCAGAGGCAATGAGATGGCTGAAACAGGTTTTACGGCTGCTGGGGTGGATACTAACATATTCAAATCTCATACCACCAGGGCTGTAGCTACATCAGCAGCAAAGGAATTGGACGTACCTATGGACCAAATCCTGGGGACAGCAGGATGGTCATAAGAGAAAACCAGTGGTTAAACCTGTGACATTGCAGAATCAAATTTAGTTCTGTATCATGATTTACCCCATAAGACAGGGGCTATAATTTGTTGTTAATAGTTCATCATGGAATTTCAATGTCGGATTCATGTTTGAATATGTTAACACTATTCCTCCCTTAGTCAATTAAGGCAGTTGTGAGGCATGGACTCGTTTCCACGGCATGAAATCACAGAGCTTTAAAATCTTCACGTAGTCACTCACGTGACTCCGAAGTAAAATAGTAAGATTAAACGAGAACTTACCAGTTTGAAGTTTGATCTTTATTTTATGAGGAGTAACGTTGAGGGATTACGTGCCCTCCGCTCCCACCCTCGATCATAAAGTTCAACTGGTATCCTATTTCTCTAATCTTACTATGTTCAGTTCATTACTGTTATCTGTGATTTCACACCGCTGCTTTGAAGAATGACACGCATGCGTCCTGGTGGGTTCTTCACGTAATCCCTCAACGTTACTCTTCATAAAATAAAGATCAAACTTCAAACTGGTAAGTTCTCATTTAATCTTACTATTTTATATGTTTCTATAAGACTTTCTATAAGATTTTCACTGTACCTCAGTACACGTGACAATAAACTAAATTGAAACTGAAGAGAGTGTAAACAAAGGGATATGTTAAAGCTGTGATAGGAGCATAAAGCTGGAATAACTCAGCTGGTCAGGCTGCATCACTGGCTAAAAGGGAACAGGTGACGTTTCGGGTTGGAACCCTTCTTCAGACTTCAGCCGGAGAGAGGAAGAGAACTTCTTCAAAGAAGGCATACCGTGAGTTTTCGCAGTGGAGCAGGCAAAATGTGTAGAAAGGAACTGCAGATGCTGACATATACTGAAGATAGACACAAAGAGCTGGAGTAACTCAGCAGGTTAGGCAGCATCTCTGGAGAAAAAGGATGGGTGACGTTTTGAGCCCTGACAAATTCAATCAGCGAATTTGGTATTTGTTTATTATTGTCACGTACTGTGTGTGATATGGTGAAAAACTTTGAAGGCTATCAAGTCAAATCATACTATAAATGGGCAGCCAACATTCTGGAGAGAAGGGATGTGTGACGCTGTGGCCTGAGACCTTTCTTCAGACTGAAGAAAGGTCTCGACCTGTAACATCACCCATTCCTTCTCCCCAGAGATGCTGCCTGTCCCGCTGAGTTACTCCAGCATTTTGTGCCTGTCTTCGGTGTAAACTAACTAGCATCTGCAGTTCCTTCCTACACAAATCATGCTCTGCATGGGTATGCTCAAGCCACACACAAGTAAAACAGGTATTGCAAAGAGAAAAATACCAGAGTGCAGAATATACGATTACAGTCTGTAGTGTCACAGTTACGGAGAAAGTGCAAATTTTAAAAAGTGCAAGATCCACAATGGGGTAGGTCGGAAGATCGAGGCTACACCCATAGCTTTTGGCAGTATATCGGTCAGAATAGCAACAGCAAATGCTAGAAGCATTCAGCAAGTCAGGCTGCATATCCACAAATGAACGTAGAGACAACATTTTATATCAAAAACCTTTCGTCAGAACGGGAAGGAGACAAAGCTTGTTGAGCTGTAAGGAGGGTGGATAAAAGGGGTTGTCTCTAATAGGATAAAACTGAGATAACATGGGGATAGGTTTAGTTTAGAGACACAGCACGAAAACAGGCCCTTCGGCAAACCGAGTCTGCACCGACCAGCGATCCTTGTACACTAGCACCATATTACAAATTACAATTTTACCAAGCCAATTAGCCTGCAAACCTGCACATCTTTGGAGTGTGGGAGGAAACCAGCGCTCATGAGGAAAACCCACGCAGGGCTTGGGGTGAACGTACGAACTCCTTACAGGCGGCACCCAGAGTCAGGATCGAACTCTACTGCTGCACCAACGTTCATGTTCATAAATCACAGGAGCAGAATTGAAATGGGTAAGGAGGCAAAACTCTTGTTAAGCAGCAGGGAGGGTGGTTGAGGGGGGCAAATCTCTCAAGAATAACACTGAGATGAAATGAGAATACTCATACGACATAGGAGCAGATTAGGCCATTCAGCCCATCGAGTTTACTGCGCAATTCAATCATGAATTCTCAACCTCATTCTCCTGCCTTCTCCCCATACCCTTTGACACTAGATTGCAATACTCTACACTGGAGAAAGTGCAAATGAATCATTGTCTCACATGGAAGGACAATTTGGGTCCCTCGATGATGTGAAAGGTACTATTGCAAGGTTTAAGAAGCATTTGGACAGGTACAGAGATAGGATAGGTTTAGAGGTATATGGGCCAAACGCAGGCAGGTGGGACTAGTGTAGATGGGACATGTTGGTCGGTGTGGACAAGTTGGGCCTGTTTCCATGCTGAATTACTTTCTGACTATGACATTCCACCAAAAGACCAAGTCCTAACCTCCATGAACGGAGATGAGGAAAGCGCATCCGTACATCTACCACCCTTTGCAGGAAAAAGTGATCTCTCAGATTCACATTAAAACTTTCCCCCCTCACGCTAAACCTATGTTCTCTGGTTCTCCATTCCCCTACTCCAGGCAAAAGACTGTGCGTTTACACAATCTATTTCTATCCATGTTCTAAAGAGAAGCTGCCTGCTGAGTTACTCCAGCACTTTGTGTCCTCTTATGAGTGCTTCAGGGGCTCCTTCTGTCTCAGTTGTTCCTGTGCTTCTAACACTTGTTCTTTCATGACATAGATTAATCCCAGGAATCCCTTCCAAATTTAATAGCTTCAAAATATACAGCTTTCTCCTGAAATCTTAATACTTTTTTTTTTCGATGTTCATCAATGAGCCGTGTTTTCATAAGTCATAGGAGCAGAATGAGGCCATTCGTCCATCAAGTCTACACTTCCATTCAATCATGGCTGATCTATCTTTCCCTCTCAACTCCATTCTCCAGCCTTCTCGCCATAACCCACAGAAGGATGAGAGGCGATGTTGTAGGAACATATAAAATTTTACAGGGATTGGACAGGCTAGATGCAGGAAAAATGTTCCCGATGTTGGGGGGAGTCCAGAACCAGGGGTCACATTTTAAAAGTAAGAGATCGGACAATTTAGGACTGAGATGAGGAAAAACAAATTCACCCAGAGAGTTGTGAATCTGTGGAATTCTCTGCCACAGAAGGCAGTAGAGGCCAATTCATTGGATGTTTTCAAGAGAGGGTTAGATAGAGCTCTTCAGGCTAAAGGAATCAAGGGATATGGGGAAAAAGCAGGAACGGGTTACTGATTTTAGATGATTGGTCATGATCATTTTGAATGGCTCGAAGGGTCGAATGGCCTACTCCTGCAACTATTTTTTCCATGTTTTCTATGTTTTCTATGACACCCGTACTAATCATGAATCTGTCGGACACTGAAGAAGGGTTTTGGCCCGAAACGTTGCCTATTTCCTTCACTCCATAGATGCTGCTGCACCCGCTGAGTTTCTCCAGCACTTTTGTCCACCTTCGATTTTCCAGCTTCTGCAGTTCCTTCTTAAACACATGAATCTGTCGGACTTGGCCTCCACAGCCTTCTGTTGCAATGAATTCCAGCAGATTCACCACCCTCTGACTAAAGAAATTTCTCCTCATCTCCTTTCTAAAGGTATATTCTTTTATTCTGAGGCTATGGTCTCTGATCCTAGACTCTCCCATTAGATGAAACATCAGCTTCATAGTTTATTGTCACGTGTACCGAAGTACAGTGAAAAGCTTTTGTTGCATGTTATCCATTCAGCAGAAAAACATCCTCTCCACATCCACTCTATACATTTATAGACAATAGACAATAGACAATAGGTGGAGGCCGGTTCTCTGGTTACTTTCAAGAGAGAGCTAGATAGGGCTCTTAAAGATAGCGGAGTCGGGGGGATAGGGGGAGAAGGCAGGAACAGGGGACCATTTGGGAATGATCAGCTATGATCACATTGAATGGCGGTGCTGGCTCGAAGGGCCGAATGGCCTACTCCTGCACCTATTGTCTATTATCCATTGTCTATTATCTATTGTGAAATAAGGAACATGGCATTAATATGGCTGAAAATAATTGCTGATATTTATATTGTGCAAAAGCAAAGGGCTTGGACAATGTTGACATTATTTCACTCAAGTCTGAATTGCAACCTCTGACTCAAAAGTTCTTCAGTGAATTAAGAGATGGGTTGGGGAAGTAGTCAGAAGGATGTATTGAGAGACTTCTGGAGTTGGAGACATGGGTCAGAAGGGATGATGGCGAGAAGGAAGGATGAGAAAGTGTGATCAGCCAAACCATCCTTCTTATTTTTCCATGTTATTTTCAACCATGTGGTTGCAAATGGTTTTAAAGCCCCCATGATGTTTCTTATCTCACTGCGTACATTGTTCTGTTGAAAACATTCTGAGTTCCTACATGAATCAGCAGCCAGGCCCACGGGGAGATAGGAACCTTTTAATTTGAGCCGGCTTATCAATGCCAGGAAACACCTTGTCAGAAATGATCGCTCATTAATTTGCGGCAGAGTTTTCAGCTTGGTCCGCGTTCAGTGAAGTGTCAAGGGTGGGGGGGGGGGGTCCGAGCTTCAACTTCTGTGGCTATGTCCGCACTGAGGCACTGGGGTGGTCACTTGCACCTCCTCCGACCTCACCTGCTGTATCCGCTGTTCTAGGTGTATTGGTGAGACCAAGCGCAGGCTGAGCGACCGCCTCTCTGACGTCCGCCTTGGTCTACGCGATCTCCCGGTTGTCATGCACTTTAACTCCCCTTCCCATTCCAACACTAACCGTTCTGTCCTGGGCCTCCACCATTCTTACAGTGAGGCACAGCGCAAATTGGAGGAACAGCACCTCATATTTCACTTGGGTAGTTTACAACCCAATTGTATGAACATTGATTTCTCTAACTTCAGGTAACGCCTGCATTCGACACTAAAAGTCAGTCCTCGTCGACCAGCGATCACCCCACACACCAGCACTATCCTGCACACTAGGGTCGATTTACGATTTTTGCCTTAGCCAAATTAACCTACAAACCAGTGTGGGAAGAAAAACCGGAGCTTTTTGTAGGTTATGGTGAGAAGGCTGGAGAATGGGGTTGAGAGGGAAAGATAGATCAGCCATGATTGAATGGTGGTGTAGACTTGATGGACGAATGGCCTCATTCCGCTCCTATAACTTACGAAAACACGGCTCATTGATGAACATTGAAAAAAAAAAGTATTAAGATTTCTGGAGAAAGCTGTATATTTTGAAGCCATTAGATTTGGAAGGGATTTCTGGTTTAATCCATGTCATGGCAGACCAAATGTTAGAAGCACAGGAACAACTGAGACAGAAGGAGCCCCTGAAGCACTCATAAGAGGACACAAAGTGCTGGAGTAACTCAGCAGCCAGCTTCTCTGTAGAACATGGATAGAAATAGATTATGTAAATGCAGAGTCTTTTGCCTAGTGTAGGGGAATGGAGAACCAGAGAACATAGGTTTAGGGTGAGGGGAGAAAGTTTGAATGTGAACCTGAGGGGTCACTTTTTCCTGCAAAGGGTGGTAGATGTATGGAATGTGCTGCCGGTGGAGGTAGTTATGGCAGGTTCTATTGTAATGTTTAAGAAACATCTAGACATGGATAGGGTAGGTTTAGTGGGGCTGTGGGCCAACAGCAGGCTGGTGGGACTGATGTAGATGTGGCTTGTTGATCGGTGTTGGCGAGTTGGGCCGAAGGGCCTGTTTCCACACTGTACGACTCTGTGCAGGAAGGAACTGCAGATGCTGGTTTAGATTAGATTAGATAGCCTTTATTGTCATTCAGACCGAAGTCTGAACGAAATTGAAGCAGTCATACATACAATACAGTACAATAAAAAACAACAATAAACACATATTAACATCCACCACAGTGAGTCCACCCAACATTCCTCACTGTGATGGAGGCAAAAGTCTTAGGTCTCCAGTCTCTTCCCTCCTCTTCTCCCTCTGCGCTGAGGCGATACCCCCCGGGCGATGTTACAACTGTCCCGCGGCTCAAACACCGCCCGGGGTGGTCGAAGCTGCCGCCCACCAGTCCTGCTAACGCAGCCGCTGGCCCGCGGCCGAACCCCGGACTCAGGCAACAGCCGCCAGAACACCGTCCCAGCCACCGGAGCACCGTTCCAGCCCCGAGCCGGATCGCCCTCACGTGAGTGCCGTTACCGTCTCAGCCTCGCGCCAGGCCGCCCCGACATGAGCACCGCTTCTCCCTCGGGCTGGGCCGCCCCGACATGGGCGCCGCTCCTCCCTCGGGCTGGGCCGCCCCGGCATGGGCGCCGCTCCTCCCTCGGGCTGGGAACGCCGTACCTCCCTTTATCTTTAAACGGAAGATAGACATAAAATGCTGGAGTAACTCAGCGGGACAGGCAGCATCTCTGGAGAGAAGGAATGGGTGACGTTTCTGCTCAAGCCCCTTCAGCCTGAAGAAGTGTTCTGACCCGAAACGTCACCCATTCCTTCTCTCCGGAGATGCTGCCTGTCCCGCTGAGTTACTCCAGCATTTTGTGTCTGTGTGACTCTGTGACAAACTGAAGATTAGACTTCTTTAGACTTCAGACCTCTCATGCCTGTGCCTGCTCTTTGACAGCTAGTCAATTAGTCCCTTTTCTAATCTTTCACCGTGTCCTGACATGTTTTTCCTATTCCAGTATTTAAAAAAACTCACTTTTAAATGCTACTAGTAAGTCTGCTTCCATCACCATATATCCTTGTAAGAAAATCGAGCAAAATTCTGGCTCCAATCTGTTTTCATTGAAATGATACATAGCCAGCATCTCAGCCAACATCTCTGAATCCTGTTGCATGTAGGGCTATTTCATATCATACAGTCATAGAGTAGTACAGTGTGGAAACAGGCCCTTCGGCCCAACTCGCCCACTCTGGCCAACAATGTCCAGCTACCCTAGTCCCACTTGCCTGCGCTTGGTCCGTAACCCTTCAAACTTGTCCTATCCATGTAGTTGTTCAACTGTCTCTTAAACAACGGGATAGTCCCAGCCTCAACTACCTCTTCTGGCAGCTTGTTCCATACACCCACCACCATCTGTGTGAAAAAGTTACCCCTCGGATTCATATTAAATCTTTTCCCCTTCACCTTGAACCCATGTCCTCTGGTCCTCGATTCCCCTACAGTGGGTAAAAGACTGTGCATCGACCCGATCTATTCCACTCATGATTTTATATAACTCTATAAAATCTCCCCTCATCCTCCTGTGCTCCATGGAATAGAGACACAGGCTACTCAACTTCTCCCTATAGCTCACACCCTCTAGTCCTGGCAACATCCTCGTAAATATTTTCTGAACCCTTTCAAGCTTGACAATATCTTTCCAATAACACGGTGCCCAGAACCATGTTCATATCAACAGTTCAGTGGAGTACCTTGGTGGATCTGAGATAATTTACTATTCAGAATGTGAAAGAGTGGTCGCTGGCGGCCCGGTGGCTCTGCGATAGAGTTCTTGTAGAGACCGGGTTCGATCGGGACTACAGGTGGCGTCTGTACAGAGGTTGTACATTCTCTCCGAGATCTCGGGTTCCTCCAACACTCCAAAGGCACACAGGTTTGTAGGTTAACAGGCCTGTCCCACATGGGCGTCATTTGCGCGTCATTTACGCGTCACGACGCACGACGCGCACGTGGTGACGGGCACGTGATGCACACATGGTGCACATTACGTGCGCATGTTGCGTGGTGATGTAGGCAGTGACGCGCGGTCGCATGTGGCTCCCCAGGATTTTGGGATCTACAAAATCTTTGCGCGCCATCTGCGTGACACTCAAATGACGCCCAAGTGGGAAAGGCCCTTAATTTGGCTTTGGTAAATTGTCCCCAGTGTGTAGGATAGCGTTAGTGTGCGGGGGTCACTGGTGGTCTGTTTCCGTGCTGGATCTCTAAACTAAACTAAATTATATGAAACATCCTGCTAGATTTAGGAACAGCTTCTTCCCTGCTGTTATCAAACTATTGTGCAGAATTCTCACAAGCTAAGCATATACCGCAGCCTTGATTTGCCAATCCATCCTGGCCTCGATAATGGATGTGGGGAGGATCTTTCCACTAGTGGGCTCGCATAGGGCCAGAGGCCTGTGAGCATGTGGGTTTTCCCCAGGTCCTCCGGTTTCCTCCCACATCCCAAAGGCATGCCAGTCTGACAGTGAATTGGCTTAGTTTTATAGTTTAGTTTAGTTTGGAGATACAGCACGGAAAAAATGCCGTTCAGACCACTGAGCCTACACCGACCAGCAATCCCCATGCATTAACACTATCCTACACACACAAGGGAAAATTGGCAATTTTACCACGCCAAATAACTGACACAGTTCACAGGGAGAACGTACAGACTCCGTACAGACAGCACCCGTAGTCAGGATCGAACCCGGGACTCTGGCGCCGTAAGACAGCAACTCTCCTGCTGCCCCATAAATTGTCCCTAGTGTGTCGGATAGAACTAGTGTATGGGGTGGTCGCCGATCGGTGTGGGCTCGGTGGGTTGAAGGGCCTGTTTCGATGCTATATCTCTAATGTAAACTAAACTAATTATGTTTTTTGTCACTGATGTTGAACATATGCCTTCTTGTAACGGAGTATCAGCAGAAATAAGTCACTTACTTAAAGGATTACCCTTCGGGCCAAATGACATGGAAACCTTTGACTCTTGACGCCTCTCTGGGAAAGCCTTCTCTGTTTCCCACACTCAACGACGCTCCCTTGATGAGCAAGATTCCTGAAGGCTCACGAGAGGTTAACTTTGTGTCAATGGGTGGTTTCAGTCTTCATGAAGTTTCGCTGAACAAAAAAAGTGTTATCAGGGGCACCACAAGGCTATTGTTTTTAACCACTGCCAACTTCATCCTTTTTAGAATTCCTCTCTGGTCAAAAAAGGTTTAACATATGTTGAGGATATGTCAACGTGAGCCTTACAGTGTGATAAATATGTCCATTTATAAGGAAAATACTTTGTTAGCCATGACACACATTATACATCAAGCCCTGCGAGGACGTTTATTTATAACATTTTTTGTGTGGTTTTCAACTGAAGTAATGCATTTTCTGTCCTTAGGAAATCAACTGAAGTTGCATTGTCATGCCTTCCTTGAGCTTGATGTGCATTATAGAAGGAAGCCCTTTGGCCCGTTGTCCTATTCTTCCCTCACCAGCTCTTGTAAAGACCATTTGGCCCATCTGGACAATACTAGTTCAGTTTAGAGTTTAGTTTCGTGATGCAGCGTGGAAACAGGCACTGCTGCCCACCGAGTCCACGCTGGCCAACGATCCCCGCACGCTAACACCATCCTACACACACTAGGGGCAATTTACATTTATACCAAGCCAATTAACCAACAGAGCTGTACGTCTTTGGAGTGTGGGAGGAAAGCGAAGTTCTCGGCGAAAACCCACGCAGGTCACGGGGAGAACATGCAAACTGTGTACAGACAGCACCCGTAGTCAGGATCGAACCCAGGTCTCTGGTGCTGTAAGGCAACAACTTTACCGCTGCACCACCATGCGGCCCTAGCGTGTTGGAAGGAACTGCAGATGCCAGTTTACTCTGGAGAAAAGGAATAGGTGATGTTTCGGGTCGAGACCCTTCTTCAGAATGAGAGTATTGAGTATTTGAGTATTGTATTTAATATTTGGAGTATTGTATGCAGTACTTGGTATGGTGTTAATACTTGGAATATTGTGTTCAGCACTTGGAGTATTGTGCTTAGTACTTTGAGTATTGTGTTTAGAACTTGGAGCATTGCGTTTAGTACTTGGAGTATTGTGTTTTGTACTTAGAGCATTGCATTTAGTATTTGGAGTATTGTGTTTAGTACTTGGAGCATTGCATTTAGTACTTGGAGCATTGCGTTTAGTACTTGGAGCATTGCATTTAGTACTTGGAGCATTGCGTTTAGTACTTGGAGTATTGTGTTTGGTATTTGAAAGTATTGGGCGATCACAGTGGCGCAGCGGTAGAGTTGCTGCCTTACAGTGAATGCAGCAATGGAGACCCGGGTTCGATCCTAACTAAGGGTGCTCTCTGTACAGAGTTTGTACGTTCTCCCCGTGACCTGCGTGGGTTTTCTCCAAGATCTTCGGTTTACTTCCACACTCCAAAGACGTACAGGTTTGTAGGTTAAATGGCTTGGTGAGGCAAGAAAAGACCAGGACAAATCAGGGCCGGCAGCCGATAACTTCAGGCAGGTGGTGCCCAGGTAACCCAATTGTTGGCTTGGGAAGGGGGTGAACTCAAGGAGGATAGATAGTGGCGAAAAATGGAACTGGTTAAATGACTAGGGTGGAGGAAGGAGACTAGAGGGGAGTGTTCGAAGGAGTTACTTCTACTCTTAGATGTTGGGGAGTCCAGAACCAGGGGTGACAGCTTAAGATTAAGGGGTAGGCCATTTAGGACTGAGATGAGGATAAACCTTTTCACCCAGAGAGTTGTGAATCTGTGGAATTCTCTGCCACAGAGGCAGTGGAGGCCAATTCACTGGATGTTTTCAAGAGGGAGTTAGATTTTGCTCTTGGGGTTAAAGGAATCAAAGGATATGGGGAAAAAGCAGGAACGGGGTACTGATTTCAGATAATCAGCCATGATCATATTGAATTGATAATCAGCCACGATCATATTTGGCCCTCGAAGGGCCAAATGGCCTACTCCTGCACCTATTTTCTAAGCTTCTATGTTCCTATATTTCTACTTAAATTAGTGAATTCAACGTTTGTACCGCTGGGTTGTAAGCTGCCCAAGCGAAATATGCAATGTTTCACCAGAAATAGAAAATGTTTAGACATAAACAAACGTCACAGGGGCAAAAAAGGTGAAGCATCAAGAAAAGAGAAGTTCAGGGAAAAGACAGTAAATTAAATGAGAAAAGCGATGATGATGCAAAGAAAAGAAAAGGATTGTTTGTATTTCATTTCCACAGTCCATTTATGATGCTGGTTGTGGATTTGTCATTGTTCCATTTGCTAACATGATGCTACCCAGGAGGTGAGTCAATTGTCATGGGGTAACCAACTCTGCCCTATTCTTCCAGGAACGAGCTGATCCAATTCTGGTTTAAGTTTTAGAGATACAGCGTGGAAACAGGACCTTCGGCCCACCGAGTCCATGCCGACCAACGATCACTCCCTACACTAGCACTACCCTACATGCTAGGGACACTTTACAATTTACAGAAGTCAATTAACCCACCAACCTGCACGACTTTGGAGTGTGGTAGGAAACTGGAGCACCCGGAGAAAACCCACGCAGGTCACGGGGAGAACAATGTACAAACTCCATACCGACAGCACCCGTAGTCAGGATGAAACCCGGGAAGACACAAAATGCTGCAGAAACTCAGCGAGTGAGACAGAATCTATGGAGAGAAGGAATTGCCGACTTTTCGGGTCGAGACGTCATCTTCAAAGCCGGGTCTCTGGCGCTGTAAGGCAGCGAAACTACCGCTAGGCCACCATGCCACCCCTATTGTGGTGGTTGGTGGTGATCCCGGTAATGTTGATGGTGAATGTAATGCAATTGATTGTCCAGTGTAGGTGCTCAGACTGTCTGGTTGGGGATAGACACAAAAAGCTGGGGTAACTAACTCAGTGGGTCAGACAGCGTCTCTGGAGAAAAGGAAGAGGTGACATTTCGGGTCGAGATCCTTCTTCAGACAAGAAAAATGGTTTAAACCGGCATCTGCAGTTCCTTCCTACACATCTCACTGGTTGGAGATGGTTATTTCTTGCTTTTATCAGCCCATCCTTGAATGTTGTCTTGATGTTGTTGCATTCAGCTGGAATAGTACAGCACTGGAACAAACCCATAGCCCACAATGTTCTTGTTGAACACGATGCCAAGTTAAACTAATCCCCTCTGCCTGCATGTGATCCATATCCCTCCATTCCCTGCATGTCCATAAAAGCCTCTTAAATGGCATGAGAGACAAATTAGTGCTGGTTCTATTGAGCAGAGAACACAGTTAGTTCTGTTACAATGTGAGAGATGCATTTCTACAAAACCTATTGTTATAGAAACTCATAGTATAAAGACAATTGTGTTAATGGGAAAAAAGGGGTTTGTTGCTAGAACGTTTCAGACTCACAATTATTGCTCCTGCTTGGTAAATACTTTAGACTTTAGTATTTAGAGATACACTTTAGCATGGAAATAAGCCCTTCGCCCCACCGAGACCACACCGACCAGCGACCACTGGCACTACCCTACGCACTAGGGACAATTTACAGAAGCCAATAAATCTACAAACCTGCAAGTCTTTGTAGTGTGGGAGGAAACCAGAGCACGCGTAGGAAACCCACACGCCAATGTGCCGCCCTTCAAATGCCACGATCGTATCTGCCTCCACCACCACAACTTTCAGTCACCTACCACTCTCTGTATTAAAAACATTGCTCCACGCATCTTCTTTAAACTTTGTCCCTCTCACCTTAAAGCTAAGACATCTAGTCTTTGACATTTCCACCCTGGGAAAAACTGTTCCGACTGAATGTTCTGGAGGGTCCCAACTCGAAACATCATCTATCCATGTTCTCCAGGGATGCTGCCTGACCCCCTGAGTTACTCCAGCACTTTGTGCCTTTTTGTTTCTACCCTCTCTATGCCTCATAATTTCATCTAGTTCTGTCAGGTCTCCCCCTCAATCTCTTCAAGATCCAGAGAAAACAGTCCATGTTGTGGCAGTTGTGGAATTCTTCATTTGATGAGGAGTTGCAATTGGAACTGAAGATTATGTGATTACCAACAAACTTTCCAAGTTGACCATGGTATATTTTTCTACCATTAATTTCTCAGCAGAAGGATGATATTTCCTCTTGCCCCTCATCCAAGGATGATGCTATTCATTGTTTTTGAATTACTCTTTCAATCAGCTATTGTTTATTAATTAATGCCAGTTTGTAAATCCAGTCATTCTGGCTCGACTCACCTCTTTAGAAGAGATTCAAACTGTGCTGCACAGCTGGTAGAGCTGCTGCCTCACAGCACCAGAGGCCCAGGTTCGATCCTGACCTCAGGTACTATCCATGCAGAGTTTCTTCTGAGTGCTCTGGTTTCCTTCCACATTGCAAATACGTGTGGTTAATTAGACTCTGTAAACTGCCCCTTAGTGTGTAGGGATCAGATGAGAAAGTGGATTAACACAGAACTAATGTGTACAGATATGATTGTCAGCAGCTTAGTGAGCTGAAGGACCTGGTTCCATGCTTTGATCTCTATATTAAACCAAATTTAAAATTGTTTAAAATTAGGCAGTGGAGTTTCACAGCTGATAGAGCTGTCGCCAGAGACACAGATTCAATCCTTGGGTACGATCCGTGCTGAGTTTGCACCTTCTCCCTGTGACCGCGTGGGTTTCCTCTGGGTGCTCTGGTTTCCTGCCACACTCCAAAGACATGCCGGATTGTAGATTGATGGCCCCCTGTAAAGATGCCCCGAGTTTGTAGGGAGTGGATTAGAAGGTGGGATAACATTGAAGTGATATGAACAGGTGATGGATGGTAAGTTCATAAGTTATAGGAGCAGAATGTTGCCATTCAGCCATCAAGTTTACTCTGCTGTTCAAGCATGGCTGATCTATCCTTGCCTCTCAACCCCATTTATCCCTGACACCCTTACTAATCAAAAGTCTGTCATTCTACGTCTTAAAAATATCCACCGACTTGGCCTCCACAGCCTTCTGTGGCAATGAATACCACAGATTCACCACCCTCGAACTAATGAAATTCCTCCTCATCTCCTTTCTAAATGTACGTTCTTTTATTCCGAGGCTTTGGCCTCTGGCCCTTGACTCTCCCACTAATCAAAACATTCCCTCCACTCTATCCAGGTGTTTCACTTCAGTAAGTATCAATGAGACCCCCCC